>NC_045478.1:103328958-103399190 GCF_009650955.1 Corvus moneduloides | reverse complement strand
AAACATCCTTAGTTCTTTTTTTTACAAACTTAAGTATTTTAAAGAAAAAAAATCAAAGAAAGAAAAAGATCACTTTTAAAGTAGAACCCAAAGAAAACATTTCCTCTATTTTTGAAACAGCCATTAAAAAAAATTCAAACCTTACATACTTATGATCCATGAAATCTTTTGTAGTTCAAAGATGCAAGGGATTGGCAACATGATGCATAAACTGATCAACATTAATTGTCTAGTTTTACAGCATAACATCCATCCTTGGATTTTAACACCTAGTTTATTCTAAATTTTGAGTGGAGGAATTTTTGTATTCTAAAAATACAAACCCAATTTTTATTATTTTTAAAAAATATTCTTATTTTTGTTAATTCAACAGCAAAATTCAGAAAATTAAGTGAAACCAAGAAATCTTAATTTCTAAATTATTTTTCTTCCAATAAAGACTCAAATTCATAGAGTTTATGTTTCAAAAGCAATATTGTCTAATATTGGGAGCAGAGAGAGTACAGGAAGTCTCATAGAGGCATTAGAAAAGAAACTACAGGCTATGAATCCTTCTATACAAATGGTCTCTGTACACACTAAATATTGATTAAGAAGATCTCCACTCTTATTTCCTCAACTTAACAAGCAGCATAACATGAAAGTTTATAGCAGAAAGCTCCTTTACTTACTTCTACTGTCTCAAAAGATTATGGCTCTTTTTCAGTTTTAAGAGCAACTTCCTAATTAATCACATTACAATTGTCAGCTCGACAGAAATTTTCTGTCCTGCTGCTAAGAAGAGAGGGATTGTCCATCTCCACACCCCAGCAGTGGTTTCCCAACATTCTGACTGCAAAATCCATGGCATGAGCAAGCTTATTCCTGTTTTTCCATAGCATGTGGAAATAGGCACCTCTAGGGGTCCAAGTAGAGCTTTAGGGAGCAAGGAAATCCAAAGCACTGGGTGTTTCTCCATTTCCCATTAGGTAAACATGGTAAACTCTGACATGTTCACACAAGAGGTTAATTAGCAAAAGCTTGAAAAGCAATCTGAAGTCAAAGTTTTCATTAAAGTCAGTCACAAAGGGGCAGCTTGCCAAATGAGCAATTGTACAAAGTAGAAGTGAAGGGAAGTAAATGACCTAATAGAATTTTCCTATTTATAGGACTAAATGTTTTTATAAACACCAAGCTAGACTGACTAGCCATTACAGACATTTGCTCTGAAGTCATAAAAGTTATACCCCAAAGTTTTATTTTCCTATTCATCACTAGTGCCAGATTTACCACTTTGACATGTTGTCTCTACACTTCCATTCTCAGTTGAGCAGTCTTAAATTGGGTAAATTCTATCAGCTGTAAAAGAAATTCTGTCCTAAGTGTCTAATGTGATAATAAGCCACATACAGAACACAGTAAGTGCTTGTTTACACCTGCAAATTTCTTCTGTTTCTTATACCACATATTGAAATTCTGATAAGCAAAGCTGACCTGGGCTGACAAAAGGACTGACCACTCCATGTTTAATTTTACCTGTCTGAGCATCATTTAGTGCTGCTGAGGGCTCTGGCTCCCACCAAGTTGCCTAAAAAGCAGCCTCAATCCCATCCCACCATACATGGCTAAAGAGATGGCAGGTTTTTAAATTTTTTACCCATTAAAAAGCCATTACATGAATTTAGTTACTTTTTCTTTCCTCTGAAGAGGAAGCCACTGCCCTGATAGATTCAGCATAAATGACCACTTGCCTCAAAATGCCTGACTTTAAGGGGAAAATGCTTAAATCAATTCCTCAGTGGAGGAATCACATTCAGAAAGGATATCCTTAGTGCTAAGCACATCCTTCCTAAATCAGGATAAAACCTCCCACTTTTGGATGCCTCATTAAAACTGTTTTTTGGTTGTGCAGTGACCTAGACATATATCCACACTGATACCTTTTCTTCTTTCTTTTTCATCCAAACTATTCCAGTACTGAATGCTGAACTCATGTAAGTTTGACACTGAGTGAAATACCACTTTTTATGCCATTTTGCCCTGTTTTCAGTCTGTTAGAATGGTACTAATTTTAACTAGCTATGTACCATTAAAATGCATATAGCTTTCATTAATTTATTTCCTCCTGATGTTTTCCACACACCTATAAGAGGTTTGATTTGTTTTTAGTTTTTTTCCCTTCATGTTTTACGTAATTCAAAATGCTTAGGAGATACAGTAATTCAATCTATATTTAGCACCACTAAAAGCACCACTGTTTTCAAGCAGTTTGTCCAAAGGTGATCCCAGACCTCAGATGTTTTCTTCAAAAGGAGAGGGTAAAAAAGCTAGTGTTTAGTTTTTCTTCCCATTTTAAGCTACAGTATAATGTGTGGCTAGAGTTAACTTTTCAATTCAGCCCCTATATACAGATGTCCTCAGGTTCAACCACTCCTCAGGCTCATACAGAGACAGAAATGTACCATATACAGTTTCTGTATTGTAAAAAGCTCACTCTGAGCAAGAGAGATTTGTGTGACCCAAATCGCATCAACACACAGACTTCTGTAACTCAAAACAGATACTTAACAAACAGGCCTGCTCTTCACTGACAGCAAATGCTAAAGATGGATTGTGTTTTTAACATATTTCACTTGAGATGGTTTCTTGCTGCCATTACTGATGCGCCGACAGTTTTAGACACAATGCTCTGTTATTTTCTATGACCCTGCCACGCTACAGAGCCTATACAATCCAAACCCAGCGTTCTAGATTGCATGGGGTTTTAGGAAGAATTAAAAACTACTATGATGGAATTTTCTTAACTTGTCTGTCAGGTCTGTTTATCACTATTGATGATACAACCAAGCCACTTCTCAGAGCAACCCTTAATCAAAAAAGTACTGAGGCATGGAGTTTCCATGCTTGTGGAGGTAGTGTACATACACACAAAGAGAATGGCAGAGATTGTAATAAAAATGCCATAAAATAGTTGAAAACAAGAAGCATTGAAATCTGCATAGATTTTAAATTCTGGCCTATTATTAATGAGAAGACTGCTTTTCTGTCTCTAAATAGAGCCTGAGTTTGGCTGTCTTGTGCGTTCTATCCCCTTCCTGCTCCCCCAGGATTCACAGGTAAGTTATTAGGGATGGTAAGGAACTTATCCCTGGCTCCTTGTTTCAGTGTTGATTTAGGGACCCATTGCAGAGGGACCCTGCCTCTCCAGTCTCCCGTGGCAGTTGCAGAAGTTTATTACTCACTGCCTAAAGAAATACGTTTAAAATCTGCTTTAAATTGAATGCTTATTATTTTCTTTCAATATTCCTTATTCTTGCTTTGTATGGAGAATAACAGCTTTGCCATCATGTCATCTACCACCTTTACAATTCCACAAACCTCAGCTGTGACAGCATTGCACCTTACCTTTTTGGTAACTTGAATGGTCTGGCTGGTCTGAAAGAAGGAAAAAAAGAGAGTAATTGAGAATGCATGAAATACGCATGCACACATCAATTTGTTTAATTATTCTCATACATGGGTAAGCATATAAATTATAAAAATCAGATATTTTAGGATATGAATTATTTTGAAAGGCCCACAATCATATTCAATTGAGTCTTTGCAAACAAGTAGTTCAGAGAATAATTACAGCTACAGACAGCTGGGTTTTTAAAAGTGGAATTTTATGCAGCTAATTTTTGGGATTACTACTCCAGAGGCTTTTCCAGTTTTCAACAAGAGACCAAATAAACTAATGTGATAAAAATTCAATACTATTGAAAATCATGACAAAGTTTGCATATGATGGGAACAGACAACCACAGCACCATGTTCTGACTGTAATTCACAAAACCTCTTAATTATCCTTTGTAATTCCATTAAAAAGAATTAGTTTGACCATAAATTCTGTCTTGCCATAATAAAGGAAACAGAATGACATAGGGCACCTCTATAAAATATTTTTATGCAATGTTTTGTTACTATCTTAAAATGTAATATAAAGTATATTATTTTGAGGAGGAGATAGCAAACCCAAGCGAAAATTATTGTTATCTGACACTGTTCAGCGGGCACTTCAATTTGTTAGCTACTGGACCACAAAGTTTCCCATAAATTCCACTTAAAAAAAACTTCATGAAGAATCTGCAAGTCCTTTCAAGAATGTGACATAAAATCACTCCAAAGGCGTAACCATACTACAGCTTCAGTTAAGTTATGGATTTGTTTTACCACCAAGGACATATTTAATATTATTTCTTTAAAGAAGTACAGAAAGCCCTGAATTAAGAGGCAGGTACTTGCATAAAACAGACCATTTAGTAACATCACACCAAGGTTGCCAAAAGCATAGATTTGTATGCCTTCACACACAGATAAACAGTTCAAACTTCAGACTCCTCAGAGATTTTCAGAAAAACTTAATCCACTACATAGAAATGAAATTTGCTGTTCTTCAAAGTAGTAAGAGTTGTTTACTACTACACAGTAGTAAAATTTGCTCCTTACAGCCATGAGGAAGTTGAAGAAAAGCAGAATAACCAATCTGCAGTTGCAGTGACTCAAGGATTAAGGAAAGGTACAGACAATGATTCTCTGTTAAATTCAGCCACAAAAACTAAGACTAAATTTATAAAGTGTCACCAACGCTCACAAGATGCACAAATCTGACTTTCAGATGTACTGAACATACCCAATTCCTTAACTAATCCCAAAAACTGCTGGTACCACTACAAAAGACTCACCAGCAGCCAGAATGTAGAGAAATCCAACTAAACTGAGTTCTGAAATGACTTTGAACAGTAAGTTCCTCGAGGCTGAAAAGAAGTTGAGGCAGGCTCGGGGGACTGCTTGTTTGTCTGATCTACAGCCTCAACCACAAACCCAACTTTTCCCAACTCAGGCTAGACTGGAGGGTAAGAAACCACGTGCTGAAGTCAGAACTCACTCAAGCTGAATCTGAATGTTAGTAACAGGACTCTGGATGAAGAGTCCCTTTCACAGACTTGGACCAAACACAGAGCACTCACTGAATGTGCCTTCCCGACTGTATGGAAAAGGGGGCAAAGCCACAGTGTTGGGAATAACAATTTTTTAAACTGCAGCATAGACTCCTGGGTTTACAGATGAGAGAGAAATATAAACGACATATTTTACTGTTACTATTGTGATTCAAACGTGGATTTCTAGCTTTCATTTGTAAAGATCTGAATTTCCATATACATTCAGTCACTTGTTTTTGTCTATGCTTTAATGGGCTCTGCCATGAGCAATAATATCAGACAACTCTTTGGCACAAGCAAAGTCACCCAAGGACAATGATTAATGCAGGCTTTGTATTTGTGCTGACTTTATAAAGGTTTCTGCGACAATTCCGGTTTATATTAGCAGGTAAAATTGTTTTTTTTCAAATAAATACCTACCTTATCCCCTTACTCCTGGTCTAGTCTCTGTTTCTCAAGGCATCAGGGGCTACTTTAAAATTAAATTTGCCTAATTTGGTTTACACAAAATGGGTAAAATACCAACACAATCATGTCCTCATCCTCCCCTTTCCCATCAAAACCAAAGTACATTTCCCTCTGTTTCCTCCACCTGCAAAAAATATTCAGTGCTGAACAAATTACGATGATTAAGTTCTTCAAAGTTAAGGAGGGTTAAAGGTCACACCTGCTATCAAACTGTTTTGTTTCGAAAAGCATGCCTTGAAAAAACCTGGGTACACCCGGGTGAATTCCAGCAGTGTAACCAATCCCTTGCAGCTGTTGTGATGACTCTATTATATTGGTCAATAGGAGAGTTATCCCTGAAAACTATGCCCCAAATTCTTTAGTTATGCTCTAAAATACAGAAATGCATGGCAAAACCAGATCTTTCCCACTTAATTAAATGTTGCTGTATCTAATTTTGAAGTATTATGCTTTCATTGAGCCAGTTTAAGTAACACCATCAGCCTCCAAAAAAAAGGGTGGACAAAGAGTCCTCATCAGTTTTCATGAGAAAGAAATGGTGAATTCCATTCTTTTGCTGGGACAAAAGCCAAGTTGATCTGTGTATTAAATTACCTTTATACTTAGTTCTCACAAGTCTGATAGCAGAAAGTGACTATTACAGTTGTTTGTGGACAGGACCAGCACAACCAAGTTACTACATAAAACTGCAGTCACTGATTAAAATCTAATAAATACTTTGCACCAAGAGGGAAAAGGAAAAGAGGAAGACAAGGACCAGCTCTGTTCTACATCCATTCACTGTGAGTGTCAGACCCTGCTCAACAGATGCTTTGCTTCATCCTGTCCTTTCCTAATGGCAAGTTTTGGTCTGAACATCACACAATTAAGAAACACAAAAAGAAAAGATAAATAGATTGGTTAAAACCCCCAGATGTTTCTCAGCCTGAAATGTATTTGGATGACCAACATCCTTCTGTGTAACATGGTGAAAAGGAGAGCGGTGTCTTTAAAAAGGGCTGCTGTAACACCAGCAAGTTTACTCCAGGAAATAAAAGAGCATCAGAAGGATTGATCACGTTTGGACTGGACTATTGCAGCTCTAATTATTCCACCTTTCCATCCTAAATAAGCACTTAACCTCAGTGTTTCTACCATTATTTTTGAACAGTGAGGTAATTTGTTCCTTTGTGTACATACCTACTCAAATAGGGGCAGTTCACAGGTATAAAAAATAGGATCGCTTTACGTATTTTTCAGTCCTGAGAAAGGACAATGAATCAGTGCTTTGAGCTTCCTGGAGGGGAACATGCTGTGCCACATGACAACATCCTGACTTTGGGTTTCCCAGGGAAGCCAAAGTCTCCTTTTGATTATAGCACTGAACGAGTTTTCTCATGGACAGGGTATATCAGAGAGGGGAGTTTGGTCCCTAATTTCAAGAATCATAATGGAAAACAAGCTTTTGGAAATCCTATGTAGTATAAATCTAGTTTATAACCTTCATGTCACCTGGCATCACACGGCACAAAGCAATGTTTCAAAACATGCTCCTCAGCGTGGGACTGCTGCAAATTAATTGAACACTTAATAACAACACTATGGCTGGTTTACTGCACATGCAGCGTGTTTCATTAATCTAATGTATTTCAGGGAAACACAAACCTGAATGTGTCAGAGGACAATAAGAGTATCTAGATATTCCAAGACACTCTTTTCCAGGCTTTCTTCACAAACCTCGGCTGTGAGAAAGGTACCAAAGTAAGCAACCCCAAGGAATCAGTATTTGCTGCTTTCTTAGTGGGTGCAAGAAACCCTGCAGAACGTAGCCATGGAATAGAAAACTAGGAAAACAAGCTGTGTTTTGAAGCATACTCTGAAGAGTTTTCTAGTTGTTGTGAAGCACCCACCATTTCAAAAAAGTGTTAAAAAGGCAGCTATCAATAATCTAGGAGGTTGAAAGAGATATTAATATGATTTTAAATAGGAACATTCCTGCTTACACTGACAGTAACGCTCACTGGGGGTCTTTTTTTCGAGTCAGCTAAAAAGCATTAACACATTCCAAATCATATCTTCGCACTAACTTATCCAAACATTACCTTGCTAAAATTCCTATCACAATTCTGGATATTGCCCCGGCTAAACATTTGATTTCTGATTTATTTCATGTCACTTAACTGCAATTAATTTTATTTCCACCACATGTAGATGGTAGAGACTAGAACTCAGATATAAAAGGGCTTTTCCTCCTTTTTCCTGGGAGGAACAACAAGCCAGTTAGACTTTAAGCTGAAATTAATGCCTATCAGCCTGACATGGGGCAGCACAAAGGCACTGCCTGGGGTTGTTGTGCCCTATTTTCAGGTGTAGGAAACATAAACAGCATTGGATAAATCCAAAACTGTCAGTGAGAGTGCTTCTCCCTCTGCTTCATTCCTGGGAGACAGGAGCTAAGGGGAAGCAAGAAGCTGCTCTCCCAGCAGTGATATCCAGCTGATTCTGGTGCTTTGCTGCAGCTGGGACCATCTCCCAGCTGAAACCAGCACTAACTGAGAAGTTCTGCTCTTCTTTACACCACTGCCTGCCATGAACACTTTATTAGGAACCTCCAGCTGACTGGACCAGAAGCATCTCAAAACACAGACACCTTTGCAAGGTTCAAAGTCCTTGACCCATTTTTCCTATTTAATCGCAGGAACCAGTGTCAGACAGAAAAAAAGTACTGACTGCTGGACAAATGCCATCCCTCAGCAAATCCAGCTGAGATCCAAGCTCAGCGACATTTGGATATGAACAGTGGACAGCCAACCATAATTTTCAGGGCTCAAACCCAGGCACAAGGCTAACGTGGAAATAGTCGCTGAGAGAAATTTGGGAAAAGCTCAGTTTTCCAAACAGTCATTCAGAGATAACTGGTCAGGTAGCTGATCTCATCATTTTGGTGCTGAGCTGCACAAAAAATTAGAAAATAAATGTATACCTTACTGATATTTATCATAAAGGCCTTATACAACATAGAATCCTGAGATGGAAGGAACACATCAGGATCATTGGAGTCCAACTCCTGGCCCCGCACAGGACAAACAGATTCATTTTGCACTCTTACTTTTCACATTAAGATTCACTGGAGTAAAAAATGGTCAGTTGCAATAAATAGCTGTATTTACTGAAAAAAAAAAAAGAGAGAGAGAGAGAGAGACTCTCCTGTCCAAGGATTATGAGGTGTTTAACCTCAAACACTCAATGCTTTACCTTTGCCAGAGGGAAACTATTCCCTTTGTTGGTAGATCTGGTTACCAGAAGTGATAAAACATAGCTTTTGGTCATTATTACATGCCTGCATAAGCTAAATCCCTGCAGGATAGAATGAGATATGCATCAAATTGACGTTCTCCATCAGATCATACAATACAACCTAAATCCTTGCACAGGAAGAAAATCCTCATGTTTTCAGAATGTTATTGACCCAAGAGAACAACTTGAATTGCTCCTAAATATCAAGCTAGCTTTTGCTGTTATATCGGATATAACATCTATGTGCTTTATGACTTCAACACTCAGACAACAAATCCAAGAGATTAAGTTGCCAAAAAAGTCTTTATAAGCCTCCCAATTAAATTTTTTTTGCTACGATGAACAGTTTCCCATGATTCTAACCATGAACTCTATCTAGATGTTTTTTAAACATGCAGTGTTCATTTAATTTGTCTGGACTTAGCTTTACTTGTTTACATCTCTAAGGAATAGGACAACCCACAGCAAAATAATGTTGTAAAGGAGATAGAGAATCCAGTTTTCTGGTAAACTGCTTTTTTAAGGTTTTATTAAAAGCAAGAAGAATGCAATTAATTTTTATGGGTTTTTTTCCCACATAAAATATCAAGGAATAATCCAAAAGGATTTTATATTTTTAATCTCTAGATTATCAAGGTGAAATCATCTGAAACTAACTGCTGTTTCATCCCATTAAAATGTGTGAAATGTCAATATTGCAGCTTTTCTTAATGTTGTACATATGACTATCCTTTGCATAAAATTAAGCAAAATGCAATTTAGCAGACTAAAAATCAATATGCTATTTGGCAACTGTGTTACAGATGTCAATTCACATTTTTACAGTTCAGACATCAAGCTTTATAAAGGTTCTTGTCTGCTTTTCCTGTGTTCTTACCTACCTCTTCAATTCCAACTGAGCATCTGCTCTATCTTCACAGCAAATGTGAGCAAATAACATTGCCTTTCTGTGAGGAAAGCAATTGTGAGGAAGGTGTTAAAAACTATAAAATCGTTGTCTGAGTGATTCTTGCTTTGTCTGATTTAGATTTAGCATAAAAGTGTAAGCTTTACTGACTTACAGCGTGCCCACTGGATAAAATCCTATGGAAAGGGGCAAACCCTATAGACTTAACTAAGAATTTCACTCACTTCCTTTCTGCTATGAAATCAGTATTAAACTTTACTAACCTACTCTGCAAATTAACAGATAGTTTTGACATCTCCCACAGAAAAACTTGAGGCTCGTGCCAGAGTACAACAGGGAAGTATGTTTCCATTAAGGCACCAGAGATGGGAAAAGGTCAATACAATCCTACTAACATCCTACATGTGTGTATTTTCATTTGAAGTTTAGTAACAGCACTGGGAGGAATGTCCTAGGAAGATGGGTTGAGGACTTTGGACTTGTCTTATTTGGAGAAAAGGAAGCTGAGCAGTGACCTCATTGCTCTCTACAGTTCCTTGAGGCAGGGAAGCAGAGAGGTGATCTCTTATCCCTGGGATCCAGTGCTGGGACATGTGGGAATGGTTCAAGCTGAGCCAGAGGAGATTTACACTGGACATTTCTTTATCTAGAAGGTGGTCAAAACCTGAACAGACCTTCTCAGGGAGGTGCTGATGTCCCAGTACTGTCAGTGTTCAAGAGGCATTTGGACAATGCCCTTAACAAGATGCTTTAACTGAGTCAGCCCTGAATGGGTCAGGCAGTTGGGTTAGGTGATCCTTGGCAGGTCCCTTCTAATTGAAATAATCTATTTTATTCTATCCCTATATAACTCATCATATGCTAAAATTAAAACTTCTATAAATCTCTAACATACAGGTGATTTAAAATTGAAATGATCCTACTATAATAATCTCCAGGGCTGGAGGTTTGTTGGGTTTTTCCCCCCCTCTCCTTCTCCTCACTGCTCCATAGGGATGGTATCCACATAAGAGCGCAGGATTGACTTACCAAGTCTTCAGTTTAAGGTTCCTTAGAAATGCTTTTTTGCAATACTGACTTCTAATGTCTTTCCTCTCTCATCTTCAAGAACTGACTAAATATTATCAACCACTGGGAAAGCTGGCTCTTTTCCTTTACAGCATCTACTTGGTTCACTCGTCTTGAAAAGGAATTAAATCATCTCTGTAGGAAAATCTGAGAGCATATAAAGGAGCCAAGTCATACAAGACCCTCCAAACACTTTTCTTGTATTCTTCTTTCCCTAAACTTTTCTCCAACGAGTGTAGCCACTTTTAAACACTGCTCCAAAACTGTCAATAAGAAAATTGCCATCAAGCACACTTAAACTGGATTTTCCCTGCTTTAAATGGAAAAGTTTATATACAATTTAAAGTATATACTTCTTCAAAAGGTTTAATTGAGGCTATATATATATTCCTTTAACTTTTGAAGCACTGCAGGCAGGACCACATAGAGCAGTGCCTGGCAAATTAAACAAAAGTTCTGAACTATTTAAGAGAATAAAAAAAAGCTTTTCTGTGAGAAATACCACCATGAATCATCATTTGAAAACAAGCCAACAGCTAATTTGGAACAGACTAATATTATTTCAAGATCCTTCACAAGTCTAAAACCATTAGTCTTTTCTCTTTTCTTGGTAATTACAGTGAAATTAATAGATCTGTTCTGGGATTTAAATGATGACTAGAGTAGTTTTCAACATTTTTACTGGCAAAAAGTCCCTTCCTTAGAAATATTTTATTTCAAAGCTGCTTTTATTACACTTCCCAGTTGAATGAAGCAACACAAGGTCATGGCCACGTCTTGTATTTCTCCGCCAGACAGGAAATTAACACGACCCAAGGAATCACAACATACACAGAAGAAAAACCCCATCTCATGATACCAAGGAGAATGAAAAAGATGTCCAAGAGTGCCTATTTTTATCATGGTATCTCTCCACACAGGCTGAAGTGCATGTTCTTACAGGCATTAATGACTGACATTAAGCACACAAAGTTTGGCTCTAGAGTAGGGAGACTTGGACTGTCAGAAATCACACCTCAACTGGTACTTCAGTCTTCCTTCCTGTGCAGATGGAAGAATTTGTGATTGTAAGTCACCAGGGGGTTCAGTTTTGCTCTCAGAAAACCTCCTTTGACCAGAAAGCTTTTCTAAAGATAGACTAAAAGCACTTACAAGTTCTCCAAATTGTTCATTCAACTATGGTGATAAGCACCAGTTTTTATCTTTCTCCATATTTAATCTCTTGCAGCAAATGAAAATACTGTTACTTAAGATCTTTGTTACAAATGTAGTCAAGTATCTCTTCAAACATATATTTTAGTGTTGAACTCTTCCAATATCTGTGAATTTAGTCATTTAGAATCTCGTAACTTTCAAGTGATATAAAACAAATGTATAGTCAACACAATATATTTTAAAGGATTTAATATTTTAACTGCACAATGAAGGCTCTTTAGCTTTTCCTGGTGCTAATGAAAACTTGCACATATATAATGCAACATTATCTTCTGTATCTCCTGACATGAAAATTGTTTTGTATGCTCAGTAACAAGCAAGCAAAAAAGGAAATATTTACTGAACACTTAAGGTTTAGAGTATTGTAGCTAAGACCCCAGAGAAACACTCTAAGATTGAAGAGACTATGAAACAGATTTAACATAACCAAAGCTGTTCAGCAAAACGTTTGCAAAAGTTCATCCATTTGACAGAACAAACTAAACATCCCACAAACTGGAAATGTAACATAAGAATTTTGAGGGAAGGTATCCCATTAACATGCTGGAATATATGGAAGAAGTGGCAGAAGTGATGCAAGTAAGCTTTTCTAGTCCAGTACATTAATCTATTTATGATTTTAGTAGAAAAGAACCAAATCACACCCCAATTTGCAAATAGTGAGGCTAGGCTCTCTAAAATATCATCAGGATTTCTACCTGTAACTTCCCTTACCCTGCACTGATCTGTCAGTGGTACCAACTCATTTCTATTTTGCATTGATAGTCCAGGCTTTAAGAGACTTCTTTATTCAGAAGAATCTCACTGCAATTTTTGTGTAGCAAAATCAGTGCCAAACTTCTCAGGCACCCTCTGTATTTCCCTCTTGCACTGTGTTTGGAGTTTTGTTTTGCTGTTCAAGCACCACTGACTAATTAAAAGCATGCACATCAATTATTATCCACTAGGAGATGAAGACAACATTGAAATATCAGAGAGGAAGAACACGATTTTGGAAGGAGTTAGAGACAGAGAAAGCAATGGTAACTCATAAAGAGCTTTCCAAAGCCAGTGTTCATCATTCTGCACTTTCCCCCACCATAAGGAAGATTCAAAACTTTTAAGTTGGAATACTCAAATCTCTCAAAACCCATTTCTTTAAGAGTAATGTAAATCAGGTCATTCACCATGCATAGTTTAGACTGTTGTTCTTTGTTGTCTGGTGTTGTCTTATCCACATTTGAATCTTACTACTGTTGAAGAATGGTTAGAGGATCAGGGACACGGGTCCCTGGAAGAGCTGTACAAGCAAACACCTTTTTAGCTTGACATAAGTAGGCCTCTTGCTAACTGCAGAAATCAGCAGGCCTTTGTAAGCCTCTTGCTAGCTGCAGAATAAGGAAATCGTGAGAACAGAAATCATGAGAACAAAGAAAGAAGGCAAGGACACAAACGCAGTGTTCTTGACAATCCTGTTACAGATAAACAACAGGACGTGCTGACAACATGTACTGACCATGAGGAATGAGAAGGAACCCTGAATCGCAACATTAGCAATACGTGTAAAATGTAGCTTTTTACCCAGCATCAATAGACAATAGAGAAGTGACAAGTAGGCATATTTGAGTGTATAAAAGCAGAATCCTAATTCCAATAAACTGAAGCTTGCATTATCGATCACATTGACAGTCTGCATGTCTTCCCTTGCTGGAGTCAACAAGATACTACAACCTCCTACTAAATTAAAAGTATATGAAAACAACTATACATTGTCAAAACATTCCAACAAACTGACATAATTTTGGATGTTATGGTTTTTTTCTCTAAGTGTACATAAATGCTCAGTTTTAAAAGTCATCTCAAACCCCACACCAATTAGTCCTTTTCCAGAATGAGCACAGCTGATGCTGGTTTTCCAGTCAATTTAGTACAAAATAAAGGAGCCATGTTTTTTATGGTTTCCCTCCCATTATCAGCTTTACATCTTCTGAAGATGGCAGTTCAAAGGCCCAGCAGATTGCTAGTTATGAGTGAGCTCTTCTGTTGTTCAGGGAAAGGTGAAGGATACAGGGCATGGGAAGTTCATCTTCAAGCACACACAGGACCTGAATTCTCTCAGGAGCAGAACCTCCATGGCAAAATAGGGCCAGGCAGATACTCAGCTGCACTCAGACCAAAGCAGGAACCTTCCATGCACCTCCTTCCTATGGCAAAAATGCTTGTTTCTAAACAACCTGAAGTCTAGACAAACTAATGTTTAATTAGTACAATTAAAAAGCCTGCAAAAATCCCTTGGACAGCCCAGAAAGACAGGTGTTTTGAAGTGCACTTCTATGCAATACTTTCCGAACCGTGCTGTTTTTATTTGGTCAGCCACCGAATTATAAATGGCATTTTTATTTGTATTCTTGTCTCTGTGTGTCAGCCCTTTGCTTTCAGCTCCAGCAAGTGCAGCAAGTTGTTTGCACAGCCAACAATGCACAATATTTATCATGGGAAGAATAAATGAATTAACAAAACCAGAATCTAACTCTTAAGGTATCACACTGAGAAATAATGCAGGGCTAAAATAAAAATATGTGAAAATGAGGAAGCACAGCTCAAATTAGACTGACATGAAAAATTATTTCAAAGAAAGAAAAAGAACCAGTTCATTTGGTCACAGGGAAAACCTACTTCTCCACATGTGCACAACAGAGAATCCCACATCTGGACTCAGAGGGATGCATGAGATAGCTTCGCATTCCTTTTCCTTTTCTGCAACTCCATCAAAATCCCAAGTATGCCACTGGGTTGATAATGCTTCATAATAAGAAGATAAGAACTCTTATTTTGGCATAGAATAAATGGCTTAAATGAGAATAGAGGCAGAATTTGTATTGTTTCAGGAACTCATGATCTATAGCACGAACCAAGAGATTTGCAATGGCCTGAACACTGAATGAAGTGATGGTAACAGCTTTCACCTTTTAGCTGCTAAGGTTGATAACACATTTCAGAAATCCCACTTTCAGAAACCTGACTGAAGGTTTCTTCCTAAAGATTCCTATCTTTAATCTTCCTAGGGGAAGGCAGAAAGTCTCCTTGACTACTTTTTAAGTAATTATATGCATGTGTATTTTGTACAAAAGACACTAGTATACAATTCATATAAAAAGTGAAAACAAAAATATTTTAATACATCAAATAAAGCAGAAGCTAACAACTTTCAAAACAGGATAGGCTGTTTTAAAAGCTCAGTGGAAAAACTTTTGTGAACAGTTCACGTTGCTGAAATGAGGATATTTGAAAATATTTTATACACATGTATACACATAATCAGCTCTGCAAGCCACGCAGAATGTACTAGATAACAATTATCCTTTTCCTGGAATCAAGCAGGGAACTGTTTCATAACAAAGTCTTGTTATTAAGATTGGTATTTGGCAAACATTCCCTTGCTTTTTGAAAAAAACAGAAGCTTTTCTTTTTTCCTGGTTCTAATCTAAATGCCAAGTAACTAGAAGGAAAAATACAAAATGGGTAAGAGGCAGCTGTAGTGTTCTATCCTCACTTCACAGCTTTTTCATTTTTATAGAGCTTCTTTTTAAAGTATTAAATAAAGTGTAAGTATTCATGTATATCTGCAGTACTGTTTAAACAGTGTGTGGCACAGAACTCTGAGACACAGCAGAACCCAGAATCCCAGAACCACCACATCAATCTGCAGTGCCAAAACACTTCAAAAGAAGGTTTAAATCTAACTGAAAGGAAGATGTACAGTAAGTCTGGATGCTTTACCAGTTTCCTGACGCTGTTTTTTGCCTTCTTTAGAATACAAATTGGTCTAGCAAGCAAAAACTTTGAATCCAGCAATTTAAACCAACTAAGCTTTGGAGCTAAAACCTCCAAAGTAGGCTGGTGGGGGACAGGAACAATTTACATATATCCCAAAGTCTTAAATTTTAGCCAAAGTAAGGATTCTGTGAGGTGTTAAACAGATTTTATTCTCCTGTTCCAGCTTGAAATGATTGCATGATCCTGGAGAGATCATCCCATATATCCTTTCAGCCTGTTTTTTTTTACCACAGATAATTCAGATGCTTTTCAGAACAGTTTTCCTTACTTGTCTGCTTTAGTCAAAAGCATTAACAGTATAGTCTAAAAAAGTAAATAACAGTGGGTGACATAAAGCAGGTTCACCCTGAGCCAAGAGTGCTTGTTGGAATTTATTGGTTTGATACTGCAAAAGTGCAAGCACTACACACACTGGCAGTCTGGAGCACTTGCCTTAGCAGCAGCACCAGCAGTTCTTTCACAGCTCCCTGACCTCTTCTGCCCTACCTTTTGCCTCTGAGTCCACAGACCTAAGTTTTCTAAACTTTATCACCCAAGAGAGATTCCAGCAGAGTTGGCGTCAAGATTAACAAGCATACAGGTAGCTTTCAACTGGTGTTTTCCCATTAAAATCTTCCCATACATGTCTGAGGGAAGCAATCCAATTTGGTACCAGAGACAACATCACTGTTATTCCATGCCTTTCACAATCCTGAGACGACTTCCTGAATGAACTCTGCACATCCTTCCTCTTCCACTCCTATTTATATGCACACATTTCTATACAAAGATTAAGTTTTGAAAAACACCAGGAAAGGTTCTAAGAGTTTTCTGGCTTTTTTTAAAATAATATTCTGTTCTCCTAGAGAACTATGCAACTGTTCACTATTTATTTTATCCTCCTTTCAATCCACTAAGCGTGCTACTGGGCTGCACAGTTTTACTTTTCCCTAGTGACTCCTAACTCAATGCTTCCAGTCATTGTGGATCAATCTTCATGCTTCTTTCACAGCCTTACTTTTCCCCATTTCTACTCCACCCTAGTGAAGGCTGCTGATGACTACAGAAGCAGGGGGCAGCAAAGGAAGGGCAATAACTACCCATCTTCCAGCAGCTCTAAGCCCCCAGGTTTCTTGAGATACATAAGTGCATTCCAACAAAAAGGGATACTTCAGCATGAGCTCTCCAGAGGGGTGAGGTAGGGGAAAAAAAAAAATCATCCAACACTACCGAAAAGAACTAAACATGCCATGCTCCAAACAGGTAAATTCAGAAATGGTTAGAAAGCAATCAAACCCCCAGACAACTGCATGCTGATATGGAGAGATGGCTAGAATTTCCCAGGGAGTGTTTGTGTCGTCAAGATATTATGGCCACTGAAGAAAGAGGTATGAACATGTTTACATGAACTACTTCTTAAATATGTGCACACATTAACACAAGAAACTTTACTCAAGATTTTCCAACCTCAGCAAAACTTCTAAAGATCATCATAATCATTACGACGAATAGTTGAACTATTTTACCTACTTCTACAAGAGAATTTTGACCACAATCATGCTGCAAAACACCAACCATTAAAAATATTTTCTTTTACGCTACAGGACTTTTTCACCAACCTAAAAAAATTAACAGGTGTCCAGACTCTCAAGATATGGTGGATAGATGATGTTTCCATGTAATTTAGTTAAACTTCAAAGCTGAACCCTCTACAAAATTCCAGATCCAGCCAACTTAAGAGGATAGGACAAGTGAGGCATTATTTCAGTCTGTCTTTACACACTCCAATCTGCAATGATATACCAGAGCCACATTCCTTTAATATTAGGTCACTGACAAATGTTAAGCCTTGGGCTTCAAAACCTGACAAAACCTGTTGTGCTGAAACAATTGGTTACCTGCCCAGAGCTATAAGCATCAGTGATACAGTTTGCAAAGAGCATTCATCCTCCTCTCTCTAATCACATCTTTTCTCCCTTCTTAAAATCATAACAATATTTGAATGCATTTTTTAAAAATACAAGGAAGCCAAATTAAGTGCTGTTTGACTACATATTGAATTTAATTAATGTATTGTATCAGAACCTGCATTTAAAATAACCCTGTTAAAACATGCACATTTTATAAAGCTGGATGATTTCCAACGAACCTTGTAATAAAAATACCTGGAGAAGAAGCTGCTGTGCATATTATAAGCTCAAACTGCAATAAAATTAGAGTGTGGAACAACGATCACATTAAAATATCACACACCTAAGTGATACTTTTCTGTTTACAGGAACTCACCCGAGCATGTAAAAAATGAACACACATTTATCACCTATCTTTTATAGCATTGCCAAGTAGCTACAAATGAGGCAGTTTGCTTCTTCCTCAGTGCACATCCATCCACCTGCAATGCTGCATGCAGTTGCTCCCAGTTTTTACCATCTCTCAACATGTCTACACTGACAGTGGCCTCTCTGGGTGATAACTTCACAATGCAATGAGAGACGACTGTATTTAGACACACCTTGTTGAGTATGGAGAGAGAAAAGAAGTCTTTGGTTCCATGCTAAGTCACAGTGAGATGTATACACTGTCCACTAATGTAGCCATGGGCAGTTCGAGGAGTGAAAAGGTATGGAAGCAGTCCAGTAATCATTTGATAGGGATGTGCAGAGTTTGCTAACACATATAGCTTTATATAGCTTATTGCATCGTTGTTTTGACTGCTAGCAGTAAGACAAACCATTTATCATAAGTCACTATTCATAATTTCTGTATGTTTTTGTAGAAGTGTACGGTATGGCAAGGAAGTGCAAGATGAAAACCAGCATCTTGGCTCAAGAGCCCAATCAGAGCAGTTCAAACAGTTTTTGTATTTGTGAAGCATGACAGAAAACATTATTTTACCGTATCCAGAAGAAATTCTCACTGTTTTTATTTCTACACTAAAACCAGAAGCCCAGACTATGGACGGCATTTGTTCCCTTCCTCATGACTTTGGAATACAGATGAAGTTTAACAGCCCTGCTGCACAGGGAGAAAAACCGTGAAATCAGTGCAACCATTCCGACAGTTTGAAAAGTATGGCTGATCCTACAATAGTTCAACTTCCTGCATACCTTTGCATACAAAATTATACAGTATCTTTGCTTGACAGTTAAACAAGTATGGGGTGGAAAAAACATCTCTGATTGTAAGCAGTTCTGACAACTCAGATTTTTTCCATTCGTAAGTGGAATAACTGGCAGGAGAAAGCTGATTTGCACTCTGTATTATCATCATCCCTATTTTCATCTGCTTTTACCTTAGGGGAAAAAAGCTTTATTCACTTTGAGTTTTTCCACATTAGATGCTTTTCCCAGTCTGGTATTTTTAGGAGTTTAAAATTAGTTCATATATTTCATCAAGACAAAATCACTATAACTGACTGAGAAACACTTGTAGCTCCAAGTCCTTGAACAAGGTTGCAGATGTTGGAGAACAGGGAGAAGGATAGTTTTTAATGCTCCCATGAAAATCCACCCCGTTTGGCCCAGCTGCAACTCAGAAAAAAGAAATTAACCCTGCTTAAAAGCTTCAAAGTATCTTCCTTCAATGGGGAATTTGGATTTTAGAAACTGCCTCTTAATTGACTGATTTTGCCCAGGACCAGAAGGCTGTAGAAGGTTTTTCTTCTGTTTGTTGTTCCTTGAAGCTAGGACTACTGTCACTGGAACTCCAAAGCTAACAAAGAGGCAGGTTCATATGAAGTGGAGAAGAGAAAGGATTACAACCTGTAACAATCCAGAATTTCTGAATCTGAACACGAATTTGAAGTTTAGCAGATGACCTACACTGAAAAGACATGAGGACAACCCACTGTACCTGCTGACCCAACAGAGAAAAAACACCCTGTACACTTGAGAACAGGACTGTTGCAAGTGTTTTTCAATGTATCTTTTTAAGGAAATACGTGTTTTCATTGGACTATGCAGACATACCAGATCTTTCAGTGTATTCTTAGCTATCTCTGTATTGGTTTGTTTTACACAGCAGAGGTACACTCTGTGTCTTGTAAAAGAGCTAATGAGCTACCAAACAATCCCCAATATGAAAAAAAAAAGCCAGCCTTTTTTTTGTCCCCCAAGAAAGAACTAATTCACTTCAGGAATATTCATGGAGCCCAGCAAAATTAATCTGACTTGGTTTCTTAAGGAAATAATAACTTGGTAATGCATCAAAGATTAACCTGTAAAATCACTGGGGAAGAAATTTGGTTCATCTTCCTTTCAGATCTTCTACTTTTGTAAGAAAATGGAATAGTTCTGGGAAAGACTACCCATCCTGACAACTAAGAAATAATGCAACCTCCTTACCTTATCCTGGCCATGTGCTGCTGCACAGGCTGATGCTGGAAATGGTCAGGCCACTGATGGTGAAGGCAGAAGGATGGGGAGGGCTGAAGACAGCAGGCAGGCTGATAGACAGGGGTGTGTTTTTGGCAAATAGAGGCTGAGTACTCAGTGTGTGGCTGCATGCAGCACGAGGTCATAGGAGATGGTGCTGAGCTGCCAACCACTGAATGACATTCTTGCTTGCTGTTATGGCTACTTAAAGAATGATGGTATGGACAAGGGTGGCAGCATTGCGACAACATCTGCTGAGTTCTTTGGTTGTCTAAAGGCAGAAAGGATGGTTTGATTGTACCATTAAGTTGCAGGCAGCCATTTGGACTTGGTTTTGTTCTTGGTGTTTCCTTGGATGGGAGCTGTTGGACTGTGATGTCTCCGTCATTCGCTGCAACAACCCCTGGGCCAGCAGCATTTGACAAGATGCTGCCGTTGCTCAGGACCACAGAGTCAGTGACGTTGCTCATAGCCATGCTCCAAGTTCTCAGTGGATACGTGATGTTCCTGAGGAAACAAATAAAGCAAAGTTTAGAGAGCTGCAGCGTTTTCAGATGCTCAAAAATAACTTTAGATTAAAGTGAGTAAAACTCTGCTCTGAGCTTCGCCTTTCACAACACAGGGGACCAGAAAGGAGTCACACACACACTGCCAGGAATGCTTCAAAGTACTTAAATTTGTTCAACAAAATATTAAGAGTGAAGTTATGTAAATTCCCAGTGAGTAAACCAAATTGTAAGTCAAATGAACAGAGATTTGACAGTGTCTGTGTCACAGCTAACAAGTAATGGCTGAGATGCACAGAACAAGCTCATTGTGCACAAGACTGAGTTATATCCACTATATATAAAAACAGATTTTGGTGTAAACGGCATAACCATCCACACCTTGCACTGCAATTTACCTGTGTGCTTTGCAAACCTGCAGGAGACAGGCCCACACAGTAGACATTGTTTAATAACCATTAATGTGCTGCTTTTAGTAATCTCCTTTCCAATCTCTATTGAAAACGAGGCATATTCATGTTTATAAAGAAATTCTTTTGAAATGCCTTATTTGAATAAATCAAGCCACTTCAGCAGACATATCAAAGTTTCTGAATAGTAGACTAGATCTTTAGCAGAAGATCAAAATGAACTGTTATAAATACTAAAGAGATGGACTACAACCACGTGTTTTTCCCAAGTTGACAAAAGAATAATCCCAGGATTAAGTTACTGCTGATTGAGAAGCTCTTGCTTCTCAGTGACACGTATTCTAAAGGCAGTACATAATGTACTATGCTGTCAATAAAGGATATTAGAAGATTTTCTCCTAAAGTTTTTCAAGCAATATGTAGGTAAACGAGAACTATTAACATCATAGAAGTGACCACAGCTCAAGATCAAAACTTGTGTGAGGTGCTCACAGCAGCCAATTTCTCCCATCTTAACTATAACCTTGTTTTAGTAAGATATAAAGGTAAGTTGGAGATCATTATTTTGACAAATAACATGAAAGGTCAAACACCACACTCAGATAAGAGTTTGCTACCCAATTTACATGGGCCTGGGGGAGGCAGGAGGAGAAAGAGGAAGTAAAACACTAATTATGTACTACTTAGTAGAATAAATCAACACTTGCTGAAAAAACAGAATCAGTTAATTACAACTGCTTTGACATTTTAATACCGTATTTAATTAACAGCATTGCAAGTCCAAATTGCAAGGCTCGCATTACAGACGCTGAACTTTGCAGAAAGACACAACATACAGATTAAAGCAGATAAGCAAGGAAGTTTCTAACTCATTTTCTTCCCTGATACCTTTGCTGAGTGCTCAGAGAGTTAAGCCTGCCCAGCCAGCTGAGCTATTTAATTGCCTGAATGCTAATTCTGAGCAGAAAGTGCTTTGCTGACTGGAATGCTCCCCCTGACAGCCCCCCGTGCAGCATCTCCCTGAGACAGAGCTAAATCCTCCACTTCTGAAACGAAAATTAATCCTCTGCTATTTGTTCTAGATCATGTGCAGAGCCAGATGCCCTGGGAAATCACTTGCATTTAGATAACCACTCAGAACAGGAGAATATGCTGCTTTGACAAGCAAATTTTTCCAGCCTTCAATTCCACACATTCTTGCTGGGTACCCCCTCCCCTGGCCCAGGCAAGTCAAGCCCAAGGAGGACTTTCTGCTGAGCACAGAGAGCAAATTCAAGTGGCTGGCTACACTTCAGTTTGGTCTGAAGAGACATATTAGTTATGTGAAATTCCACTGTGTTTGAGCAGTCTGGTTTTCTCCCCCACTGCAGTCAACGTCAAACCTCAGTGGACAGAGCGAGAGCCGGACACCAAGGCAGAGAAAGCTCCTCTCCAGGTGCCTGGTAACATCTCAGGAATTTCTGGCAGCTTATTTTCACATTCACTCACATAAGAGGCTGCACAGTGATGCTGTTACACTTGTTTCTACGTTAGTCAGACCCATCCATATTATCACTTGAAACTGCTGTAGACTGATCAAAGTTACTGTCTACTGTGGTAATCGAACAGAAGGGACGGAAAGACTGCAAGTATCTGACATTTCAGGAAGACAGACACACCATCCTTTTGCTTTAGGACACTTGCAACATAATCTTTAGTAGCTGTTTTCAACCACTTCATGAAGGAAACCACACGTCTCTGTGCCAGGCACACATGTGCCAAACACAGATGCCCAAGCTTGTGCCTGCAGCAGCTGGGCAATCCCAGCACAGACACACGGGCTTGGCCCTTCAGTGTATCTGTGCCCCTTGAGAACAGGGAATGACATGGGAATTGTAACTTCTGTCCACACAGCTCAGCAGCCTCCATTTAATACGATCTAAGATAAAATGCTTTTTTTCCCCCACAGATACAATATCTACCTGTGTACCTTTTGTTCAGAAACTTTTTAGAACTACTACATTTGAAGAAAAGATCGTCATCAGTACCACAAGATATAATTCTGCTTTTGTTCTCCTGTTGAACAAGCAATTCATGAACCATTTCAAACTCTAAAAATTTTATCAGATAGAGCTGATTCTTTCTTTTTTCTTAAGGCTTGAGGAACTCTTTGAGTTCTGTCCATTTTTATGGAGTCTTTGAGAGAGGCAATGGAAGCACCTGCTTGCCTTGAAATTCTTTCAATGACACATTAAACCAAGACTACTTTGCATGCTAAGGTAGACATCTGATTAAATATTTTATTCAGTCATAGCTAAGAACTGGGACTCAACCCAATTGTCTAGAATGTGAGCGGGGCTGTACATTTTCATTTGGTTTGGTAGCTTTTCTATTTTTTAAACAAATGTAAGAGAGTCATTGAATTTGACAAGGCTAATGGCATCTGAGTTTTGTTTCACTCGGGTTTGAGGGTATTAAAAAATCTGTACTGTGGTACTTCATTTGTGTCCCTCTCTACAGAATTGACTATGAACCACTAACAGCAAAACTTCACCTGCAGCTGTCACACCAAAATATATTCTTAGATTATATTCTTATCTCTCCGCTGCATTTTGTCTCCTCTGCTGTAATCGCAGTGACTGGGAACTTAGATGTAATAATGTCCCAATGAAATAGTTAACTGAGTCTTTTTTTTAGAGGATGAATAAATAAGCCAATTAAAATGTGACAAGTAAAAGCATAGTACAATTTTTAAAATGACACGGGCATGGGAAATCTAAGAACATGCTGATAATGAAAAAAAATCTAAAAACAAGAATCTTTGAAAATTCAGTCTTTGAGAATTCTGAATTCTTTCAATGTTGAAGTTTATTTTTGCTGCACTCCTCACACTGCTTTAGTATCTGGTATTCTCCAGGAGAACGGGGTTTTCAGATTTATGACAATGAAAAGCTTTGAAGCTTTGAAAAGCTTTGAAGCAGTGGACAGGTATTCTGAATAATGAAGTTGTAGAAAATACAGGTTTTAATGCAGGCAGCCCTACTTAACAGAAGATTAAATACAATTAGAAAAAGTGTTAATCTACATGTTTAATAAATCCCACTTAGGTACCCACATTTCCAGCTAGACACAAGGTATCTTAAACATGATCATCTCTTTAGAAATTATGCCAGCTGGACTGCTAAGGGAAGAAAACCAGAATTGTCTTTAATTAGTGCACTCCTGATAGCAGTAACTGCTCAGAAAGCACTTGAGCCACGCAGTTCAAAACAAGTCTTGGAAGAGTGTCATATCTGGAATGTACCATGGTCTGAGCAGCGATGTTCCTTCGTGACAGTTTTATGGAGTAATCCATCTATTATTTGTAGAGTTAACAGTGAACACAACTCACCCAACAGACAGCTGCCATCTGCATTGCAAGCCCTTCAGGAAATAAACTAATGGTGTACCACACAAACTACGTAGGATTTGGTGCTCTCCAACTAGCATGTTCTTTTAAAACTTGGATTAAGCTCACCTGTTCCTTTGGCTGCAACTGAAAGAATTTTTCTTTAAGTTTCATAAAAAGAAAAATCCAAAACAAACAAACAAAAAAAAAACTCTAACAAAAAACCCAACAAAAAACTCCCAACCAGACTTAAAAAACATTGATTCAACAAATCCCATCTGGACTCAAAATGCCTGCAATTGGGAATGACAGAAGTGCAAATCCAAGAAGGAATGACGTAGTGGAAATTTAGTACAACCTAGTATATTAGTACAGATAATTTATAGATATTTAGAAGACAACAGAGAACAGCCAAGTGTTGAGGGCTGTTTTAACCATATAAGAAAAAAAATACCCAAAATATGTAGCATGCACAAAACCAAAAACTAAACTGCTGTCAGGCTTTATATTTTTCATTTAAGGTAGGACAAAATTCCAATTTCATTTCAAAGTTATCTAACGCTTTTCAGCTGTAGTCAGCATTGCATCACTCAGCCAGCTGGGCCAGTCTAGGCTTTATGGACTTTGCAGACCTGTCAGCTACGAAGCATCATCGTTCTGAGATGAACATGATGTCCAAAGTAACAAAAACGTCTTTTCATGTTAAAATTCATCTAAACCACCTGGATTCTAGAAGCAGTGCATTTCTGAAATAAGCAACATTTAACACTCCCAGCACTACCTGTTAAGGCTCCTTGCAGATGAAATACCATAATGGCCATGCAAGTCCTTTAAGACGCTGAAGTTTTCCAAAGTGGCCGATGGGTTACATGGTCTTACAGTCTGTAAACTCAGTTAAATCCTCTCCAGGCTTCGCCTGCTGTGCCAGCCAGTGCACAGCCACTCTTAAGGAGAGTTTGCTCCTCCTTCACATTACCGGAATTCTTTGTATCTTTGCTTTTTCTCAGTGCTCAGAGGAGTAACAGGTGGTGCCTGGTGTTTGATACTGCATTTCATGGGAGATGTCTACTTATCTATCACTGCAATGGTCTTTAGCAAGTCAAACTGCTTTTTAATGTTTTATGGTTGTTGATCTCCATTTTGGCTCTCAGCTAGACATTTTTCACATTCTCCAGCTCTTACTCCAATGCTATCATACATGGTGCTTGTTTTCTCTCAATACCTTGATTCTTTCTTTTCCATTTCAGCTGTTAACCCCTAGGTCTTCCCTGAAAAGCTTTCTCTGTACAAAACACAGGCACTTCCCAGAACAAGCCATCCCTGTGCTTTCCTTTTTCCCCCCAGGTATTTCAAGTATATTAAATACATGCATTTCAGCTTCAGGAAGTCTCAAATTCTTATTTCATCCACAAGCAAGTTTACCTGATATATTTATTAATCTATCAGCCATTTCACTTCGAAGATTGGTACAACACAACTCCTATTTTTGAGAAAGGCCACTACGGTCAGCTTATTTTCTGCACAGTCTATAAATACCCATTTTCTCAAGTAATGTCACCCTATTAACAAGCAGATTTTCATCAATCTAAGTCCTTGTTCCCTAAGGTAGTAGTTAGCAGACAATTACGAAGCAGAAGAGGCTTGTAGAAGGGAAATTTCCCCTCCTCCAAGTGTTTTGAGAGCCAGCTGTCCCTGCCATCCCTCTCCACAGCCTGTGAGGTTGTGAAGCTGTCCTGAACCTGAGACTCCATGAGTTCATTTCCTGTGTCGCAGGCTGGCTCGGGAACCGCAATTCCTGTGACAGGGAGTTTCCAGATGTCACCGTGCCAGCACCACAGCTCACGTACAGATGGGCACTGGCAAACCAGCGTTGCCAAGCTGGCACAAGAACGGACCCAGCAGCGACAGCTATGGGGTAATGGAGCTGGGAAAGACTGCAAAGGGTGGGAAAACAAGGATTCTTCAGACCCTCAGAAACAGATTTTGCTTTGCTTTTAAGCTAAAGTTACTTCTCCTGGCACAGACAGCAAAACAACAGCAGACCATTCCCAGAAATCATTTGCAGGGCTTCAAGTACAGATATCAATAGCAGTACTTTAACTACAAAGTCCTTTTAAAGTAAAAATCTACAATAGATATAATTAGACTATAGAGAGAAGACAACAAGAAGCTCTGAATTCTCTTCCAAAGTTTTGCATGATTCTAAAGTTTTAATTAAAAAAAAAAATTTAAAATCGTAACTATTTAGGGAAAATGAAAAAAAAAAAAGTATTAAAGCCTGAAAAAGCTTCAAATACTCTGAATTTTGGAATGAAACACAGCTACTATGAGAAATTATTGGAACCATACTACTTCAAGAAAAAATGTGTGTAGTGCTGGAAAGCAGGTATACCTCAGCACAGTTTAAGAGCCCAGAAAGCTGTTAAAAAAACCCCCAAACATTGCTTACAACTGCCTCACTGTCATCACCCTAAATCTTATTCATACTACTTACTGACTTCTATTACCATATGAAAGACTTTAAAGTTTTTGTAATTGCAAATATTCTGATCCAAAATAGCTCTAATCCTGCTTACGCAGAAGGGGGAAAAACCAAAATATGTCTCTTTCTGGCTGTAAGAAGAGTTACTTGCATTGAAAGTTTCACAGGTTTTTACTTCATCATGCTGTGGGATTAACATTTAAACTATTACAGCTGTAAAGGGACATAAAAGCAACACTCCTTAACTACAGCCCCAGCTATACCTACCATCACTCTGGCTCTATCAGTGTTACATAAGAGGTTAAGAAACCTCTCCACCATCTGCTTAGAATCAATTTTTTTTCTGTCCAAATTGAAAAGCTATGTTTAAACATAGTAACAAGAATTGTTACTAATATTAGCATTTTTCTTCCTATTTTAACAGAAGTACTAATATAATTGTACCACTACAGTACATTACAGAAGGCAAAGAGTGAGAATGCCAGGGCACATCAGGCAGGTACACATTGGCAGTCACACCTATTTGATAAACACAGAGCATTCCTTGCATTTGGCTACAGAAAACACAGCAAAGCACTTTTACCCTACTGGTCCAGCAATAATTTTCTTTGAAAGCTGAACATGGGAGAAGTAATTTTTTTTTGTTGTTTGCCGCTTCATTTCCCAAGCATGAGCCGCGCTCTGAAGGTCAAATGATAAAGCTCGTACAGCACTTTTATCACAGCGCATCTGCTCAAGGAGCCGGATCTCGAGCCCGGGGTGTTTTGCTTTCTCACCAGGCTCTTCAGCGCTGGCAGGGTCCTGCGCTAAGCTCTCCGGCATTTCTACCCAGCTGAAAAGTCTCTCACAAGCCCAGGAGCCCACTTGCATTACAAAGTTGCACTGCGGTGTAAATACACACTAAGTTAAACCTCCATCCTCACGCTTTCCGAAGGCACGGCCAGGTCCGAAGCAACCCAGCCTCTCGCCACTCACCAGCCGGGGCAGATGGGCAGGAAGGAGGCGGCAGCCCTGTCTCGATCCAGGTATCCCGCGGCTCCGCGCCCGCTCTCCCCGCAGCCGGAGCCGCTGCTCCGCTCGCCCCAACACTGGCCCCGAGCGGAGAGCGCCGGGAGCCGGGGCCGCCCCTCCCCGCGGCAGGTCCGGGCTCTGGCAGCGCCCGGCGGCTCCTCCCTGCTCTTTCTGCCGCCGCGGGAGCCCCGGGCCGCTCCCCGCCCTCGCTCCCAGCCCCCGCGGATCGGGCTCGGGGCTGAGCCGAGCGCCGCAGCTTCACCTGCCGGCGCCTACCAGGGCTGCGCCATCCGCGGGCTCCGCGCCAGCCTTTCCACGTGGAGAGCACGAGTGGCATCACCTTGGCACCGCCTTTTGGAAAGGGAAAGAGCCGAGGGAGGCGGGAGACTGAAAACAGCACCGGGGGTCATTCGGAGTGCTTTTCAAACTCACTTCAGCCCTCATTAGCTCCTGGCAAAGGGCTTGTCCCCCCCAGCACCAAGCTCTTCCTTCATCCTTTGGTTGTCAGGCATTTCTTACAAAATATTGCTGCGTGGCTACAAATCTCTAACAGGTCTCCAGCAACAAAATACCTGCTGGGATTTAAGGGCTTTTACCCCACCAGGCTTTACGATATTTGTACCTAAAAAAGCTTCTTCCACGCATGAGTACTTGAGGATCTGGTAGTTCATCTCCACATACGTCTCAGATAATATTTTTTTGTACGACTTTATAAATACAAACGTAATTATTACAGACAGTGCAAAACCCTGAAAATTTCATGCTTCACAACTCAAAATGAAAAAATAGAGATTACCAAAATCTGGGGATATCTAAAACCCTCAATTCTAGGACCTCAAGAATAAAGCAGCAGGTTGACTTTTGAAAGAGCTCAGTACTAATGTGGGAAACGTGGTACTCAGCAGAGCTGTTCTGTGAGGAGCTTAAAACCCTACCAGAGGAAGTGCTATAAACTGGTCTCAATCTGTGGTACACCAGAATATGATATTATGTTCAAACTCATTTCTAAAGCTCATGGGCTCACAAAGCCTTGTGTTTTGGGAGCTGACTCCTGGTTTTTCCTCAGCTCTGGGTATCTCAGATACTAACCTCAGAACTGGCATCTTCCTATCAGATCTTGTGAATCAGTTGCCTGTAAATCCAAAGTAGATCACAATTCACAGCTGACTGGCTTACAGAAGTGCTTTCCTTACTCTCTATTGAAATACAGGAGCTCTGATTTCAGGGTCAAGTTGAACTGGTTGACGCAAAAGGAATTCCTCATTTATAAGCATCTTTACTCTTTGTAAAGCAAAGGATTTAACCAAAGGAAACACTGAGGTTCAATTTCCCTTAGTGTGATGTTAGAATTATGCATTCCAATTGCTATCCAAGTTTTTACACAAGGCAGCTCTTCTTGCTAATTGCATCTGGTCTTTAACAGGTGGTGAGAAACTCTGCTGCTTCCTCACCTCTAAGAGGAAACTTTTTTTTAAAAACCCATCTTCCTTGACTTTCTCACTGAGCTTCAACTGGGAAATTTCACTGGCATCAGCTGCCATCGCCACCTCCCCCCACACCATCAGCATCCTATCTAAAACATCAGTTTCCTAATATTAATGGATTCTATAACAGAAAACTTGCTTTCCATCCAAGGTAGAACCAGTCAGCGTTAATGATCTAGGACAGTTTTTATTTAAGAAACTCAAATGTTTTTACTGAGCAAAACAGCACTACTACAAAGCAGGTAACTTTCAACCATAATTCAAAATGAAAGTAGGACTGCAATACAGTATTCACTTTCTGAATATCTGAAACACATAATATAGCCTGGAAGCATCAGAAGAATAATCTCAAACTTATTTTTCCAAAGTCACACAGCTCCATGTGTTTTTGAAAAACATACCTACTAATAAAAGTATTTCTGAAATGTGTAAATATTATTGTGTATCAATTCACTGCAGATACTGTATCCCTTGTATTTGCTAACCACCTCAAAGAAGTGACAAAAGGCATATAATATTTGCTCATTGCTTTTATATCTAGGAGGAAAAGGATGATAAAAATCTGAAGGATTACAGTCCATTAAAACTCTTAGATGGAATGTACTGCAGAAAATAGTGTTAGTTTGTTAGCACATAAATTTAATGCAGATACTTTGTTCCCAAGGATGACAGTAAAACAAATGAACAATGCATGTTCATAGATACGGTTGATAAAAGTATTTGTCCAAATGGCATTTAAATAGCGTATCGTGTATTTGAATTACAGACTTGTAGTAGATTATTGCCTTTACAATATCTGAAAACCAAACTCAACACTAAGTGCTGAGTTTTCACTATGCTACCCTCAAGCCCTGCAGAGCCTTGGTTGCCCAGGGTCCCCCCAGCATATTCCTGGTTTGGACACTTCCATCATCCACTCTTTAACATCCCCTTCTGCATCACTTCTACTGTTGCTACTTATCCCACCATTCATCTCCAGCAATATCAGACAAATGCTGACTTCTTTACTTGCAAGTGATTAGAAAATACAACTGAGCCCTACAGCTTATGGAATGCAGGTACAGAAAAACCAGGGCAAAGTGAAAAAGGATGGAAGAATTTAGAGTGATTCAAGGCAGACCAGGAATGTCAGATTTGATCTGTGGAAGCCTCAAAAGGATAAATGAATAACACTCTGCTCTATTCACTGCCTGGAAATGTGTCTATGCAGGGAATCTGGAGGACATCTGCACTACTAATTCAGCCTTAATTTAAGTCAGTATGGTCCTTGATGCATCAGGAAGTTCTGCCTACCTATGGATCTACCAATACATTTCATAAGTACTTTGCATGTTCCAACCAAAGAAAAGTTCTTTAACTTAGTTATCATAAGAGATGCTTTGTGCATTTTTCTATCATAAGTGGTACTTTTAAAACTGAGATTTTAAAGTAACATTTTTCACGGTATACTTCATGAGTAAAATCAAGTAGTAGTAAAAAGACTAATACAGTTCCCAGGTTTCTGTATACAATACTCAGGAAAAAGGTAAATACTGTTACAAAGATAACCATGTCAGAGACTCAAAAGAGCTGTAGTCTGTGTAAGATGAGCCTAAAAGCCTGAAGCTTGTATTTACGAAGTAGAACTGACAGTGTGTTGTAATGCATGAAGCTTGACCCTTCTCTCTCTTCACACAAGATACAAAGACCTGAAATACTTGGCTGGGACCCTTTCATAGCCTTTCCTAAGCTGAAAACATCGGGCAATGCCACTGAGTGCCAGCCACTTCTCCAAGCTTTGGCTGCCTGTGATCAAGAGCTGTGACAGAGCTGCCACCCTTCCACCACAGGAGGTGCAACTACACCTTGTACCTTTTCCTGGCTGGATGCCTTCACCTGCCTCTCTGAGCTTAATCTGACATTAATCACAAATCAAATTTCTTGTCACAGTGTCACTCCTTCAAAGAGAAAGATTCAGAAGAAGCTGAAAGACTTTGAGCACTGAACATTAATATGAGAGCTGGTGGCAGTCTTGGGTGTTCTGAGGATGAAGGACTAAGCAAAAGCTCAGGAAAAAAGTGCACAGGCTTCCAAAATCCTTGTAAGCCAGACAGAAGGCACAAAAGGTACTGTAGAAATTCTGGTGAATTGCTAATGAACTGGGGAGAATAAGGGAATATGGAATAAAAGAGCCAATTAGAGGTTAAAATGACAAAATGAGTTCTGCACGTGGCACATATACTCTCCACATATTTTATTACAGCCACATTGAATTTTTATTACAATTCCTATCCACCTACAGAATTTCCTGGCTGGTGTTTTCTTTTTTCTTGGATGCAAAAGTCTCTGTTGCCTTTTAGATGCCATAGCACAGTACTTACAGTAGGCAATTTACCAAATGCCTTTTAAAATAAACAATGTAGCAGGAAAAATATGGTAGGAACCAACCACTCATTTACTACTTTTCATACTAAAGTGTATTTTTGTGCAACACTTGAGGTAATACTAAGATAGCAGCACCTACTTTAATTATTCAGAGGCACACAGAGCACAGACCAGGAGCTTCCAGCTTCTAGCAGCACGTGGGACATGCCAGCACCGTATTGAGGAAGTTAATTGGGCTGAGTCAGCTTGATCCATCAGAGATAAAAGGTCTAGACTGCCACTGATCCTCACACCTGACAACCTGCAGAGAGATCCAAGAGCCTACACGGTGTTCCCAAGTGTTTTTGGCTCCAGAAATATGAGGCAAAGACACAAAGTGACTTACCTGAGACTGCAGCCACGCAAACGTGAGCTGTCTGCTCCTAAGCATAAACTGAACCTGAAAAGAGAATGGCTGTGTCCATAAGGAAATGGAGTTTGAAACTCTCAAAACTGGCATTTGGAAGCCTCTGAATACTGCACTTAATTCACAACCTGTGTTACCCATCCAGAGATGAAAGAAAATATTGCAAAATATAAAAACAAAAGCACCCAGCAATGAAAGTACGGCACTTCAGTCTGTAGGTTTATTTATCTGAGATACAGGATGAAGAAAAGGAAGTGATTGAAATTCAAGGTATTAAAATCTCCATCCTCTTACACTGTTATTCTTCTATACATTTTTTTCTCCCCCTTGAAGTATAGAAGACTGACCTTCTTATAAATATAGGTTGTAATATAAGCAAAACTGATTCAGTATCATCATATATCTATGGCAGAAGCCTTAAGCAGAGTCCCCACTTACAGACTGCTGCCTCCACAAAGATGAAATACTGTCTGATCAATAGAGGACGTGAAGTAAATTGAGTATCCTCCTCCAGCTTCCACTCATCCAGACTTTATCACAAAATCTTTCATAATTGATAACCTGGAGAAAGGCTGAGAATTAAGTGAGTTTACAGGCTGAAAAATCTTTAAGCCTTGCAAAGCAGTCTTTCTCCAGCACTAGTGACAGGGGAGAAGTTAAGACATACTCTCTGCTCATGCTCTATTCATTGTGGTTGTTTTTTGGGCTTTGGATTTTTTGTTTTGGTTGTTTGGGTTTAAGATATGCAAAGGACATCTGGCTTGGATTTGGAAAATTTAAACTCCACACACTACATTCAATAAACCAGATACCAATGCATTCTTTTTAATATGCTGGAAACTGGACATTTAAGGCCACATTGGCTTAAAAAACATTGAAAGTCAAAGCACAGAAATAAATTTCTGGGGGCAAAGGGGGTCTTTCATTGTCCATGAAGTGCCTAGAACAATGTCCTCTCACTCCCAAGTGTAATGAAAGAGTCAGTTCAGTATGAATCTGCAAACAAATACAGCCTGATTCTAAACTATTTCCTTTATTGATTTTTTGTCCTTCATTGATTTTTTTAAAAAGCTCTCAAATTATGATAATGACATTTTACAGCCGTGCCTCCTCCCCCAACTGAAACAAGACACAAGCAGCATTTCTCTAACTTTTTTTCATTGAGATCCTGAGATTTTAAATCACATCATGTGAAGACTGAGTTTTATGACACATAAGACTGTCTTGTTTTATCTACTCACAGAGCAGAAATACTAACATAAATTTAATGACTTTTTTTGGTGGAGATCTAACAGACATAAACCTTTTATTTCCCATGTTTTCAAACCACACGTACTCTGAATTGAAATGCATATCTGAGCCTCCGCAGTAACTCAAGTCCCACATCACACAAAAGCCTTGAAAAGCTATTAAGTTTTAAAATTCCCCACACTGGATGAAATTATTTACATTACTAAAATAAAACTGAAAGTTGTGTATTAATCATGAAAAACAGAAGAAAGCATTAGATTTAATACTCTGCAAAAAAGCTTTAATATGGAAAATTTATTAGGCAGTTTTATTAGCATCTCAAATAGTTTTCAGATACTAATATGAAGAACACTTGTTAAAAAACCAAATAAATCTGGAAGCAGAATTGCATATCTATACTATTGATTTATCTACAGCTTACAATGTTTTGAAGGAATTTTTAATAGCTTGTCTTCAGCTGTAAAACTTTCATTCTCTAAACAGAGTGCTCCAATAATAAGTTACATTAAAATGCAGCTGCATAAACATGTTTACACACAGTTATATTTTCTCATTCACATTCCTTTCTCACAGGTGTACCTTTTCCACTATGAAGTAACTGAACTTAAGTGTATCTTATATAAGTGCACACATGTATAATGTCACTTGTAAAATAGTCCAGACTGACCAGGGGGAAAAACTAACAGAATGCTTTATCTGAACATAAAATAAACAAGTGACATAAAAAGCAGTAATTCTACCACTTGTACAACACCAGCACTTAAATTACAACCACCAGCCTGATGGCAGTGAAAGCCACTATTGCAGTGTAACTTTTTTATTCTGACGACAGGAAAAATGTATTTTACTAGTACTGTTTTAATAACCACCACATTAACTTATCTATAATCAAAGAAATAACAAAGAACTGCATTTCTCCCATCATTTGGAGAAATTCATATAGCAACAGTCCAGAAACCACAAATACCACTATTTCCATTTCAGTTAGGGAAGCAAAGGAAAAGTCACTTTTTTCAGATTCATATTCTTAGTTCAGGAAACAGCAAAGTCTTGCAACGTATGGGATTCTTTCAGAAGATATCAATTATTTTTAAGATAGGGACCACTGTTTTGAACTTAATTTAGGGAAACTAAAATTGTAACTACTGCATTTATTGCAACTGCGTAAGTATTGCCATATAATGCTTATGCAATATAATGCTTATGCAATATAAACAGCTGTGTGCAAAATAAACTTTTATGTTGCAGATATCAGAAAACTATTCATTTTGCTGTTCATTTCATTCACTTACACATCTAAGTAGAAAGTTCTTGCTCTTCTTTTAAGAGCAAACTAGGTAACAATGGTAATTCTGAAACATTTCTACCTACTGCACATTCAACTTCCAACCTAGCCTCGCTCCCTTGGCTTAGTAAAACTAACAGGAGAGGAAATCCCTACCAGCCTCTTAGTTGTTAATTTTTTTTTAGAAGATTTTCAAAACTAACTGCCTAAACTTTCAAACAAATACATGAAAGAGCTCCCCGTCCTTTTGTGCTCAACCAACATCACACCTTCACCTTTCTTCATTAGGAAAGTGGAACAAGCACCAGAGCTGATCTTTTTCTTTTTTTTCCCCCCCCCCCAGAAACAAAGAAAGATCTAAGTGTTTGGAGTAAACAAGCATTGCTAGAGCCCACAGAGGATCTTTTATTTGAAGTGAGCTTTACTGACACACTGAACGAAGGCCTGACAGACAAGGCAAGAGAAAATGGTATTTGAGCACAACCTCAGTGTTTGCTCACCAGGCTGCTTGCCTGCCACAGGCTTACCCAAACACAGCCCCTGAAATGCGAAGTCAATCTTTTCTGGCTGTCTCTTAGCAAACACATGTGAGCCTGGGAATTCCTCATACACTCAGATAAATCAAGAACCAGACCGTTCAGAGCCCCAGTCTCCATGGCTTTAGAAGGAGATGTCAGATTTCTCTGGGAGCCTCTGATTTCACACTACTTTGACTAAAATACAGTTATTGCCCATCATATGCAAGCCACATAATTTCCAAAACTGTTCACCAAGCTTGACACATTTCTGTTTCACTTGCTACTCCATGGGCAAAACCTTGAGACAAGTCTAAACTATGAAACACCTACATAACATTCCCCTATGTTGCTTTTTTTAATGCTATCTCTATTCCTTTTGTATCATGCCCAGCGGTATTGAGGCATGTCTTCTCAAAAAACTGATCTGGCGTTTTCTACTGTGCACAGGTTCCCTGGAGCCACACAGTTCTGACTGTACAGTACAAAACTTGTGCTGTCAGTTCAAAACTGCAATGGTATACCTTCCTGATCAATGCTCAAATCAAGAAATCCTTTAGAAAAGGACAAGGTACACAAACATTGCATTATAGCTGTAATACAAACCCAGACAAATTCCTTCCCTGCATAAGGTCCATTTAACAAATCAGATTTTTATGTAGAAAATGACCCAGTATTGACCAAAACATCTAAGGTGATGTACTTCAGTGCTCTTCAAACCTAAGGGTACCTCTTGAGATTTACATTCAATAAATACAGTTGGATACCTACTTAAAGATGGAATTCAAGAACAGACTTTGACTAGACTACATATTCTGTGATGCATGTAAAAATTCAGTTGGACAATATTGCTTTTACCATTTTATCCAATTACAATACAGGCTACACATGCTCAGTTTCTAGGAGATTCATTGGAATAGGATTTGGTTCTCTAGTTACATGAACTCTAGTATCAGATTAACTCCCTTTGCACAAGAATTAAGGAATCTTAAGAGGATCAGCTGCTGAAATGTATTTAGGAGTACAGTATCTTTCCATACCCAGGATTTGAGGATCAGGACTCTGAAGCAGCAAGACTGATACCAGTCTGCAAAGGAAACCAAGCTATGGGAATTGAGAGAACAATAGTCACTTTTGGTCCTTAAAGACTACAACTGTGAAGTTGTTTTTTTTTTTTTAAATATCCTGATGAAGAGGAGTGCCTGGTATATGCCAGCAGTACCACAGCTGTACAAAGTCAACACCAGCAAAGCACCTCCATATCAGACATGGAGACAAGGAAGCAGCAGCTGTGGAAGACTCCTGGCAGCCTCAGGCAGCAGCAGCTGCACACCCCTCCAAGGCTCCAAGGAAAGTTTGGTCGCTTTGCAATTCCCTCCCTTCCTGCTCCCTTAATTGGGCCATGTACCTGTTCCAGGGCATGGGCACTGGTAATTTTAATAAACCTGAGAAATCTGTTTGCTACCAAGCCTTTGAACCTTTATAGCAAGTGTTCAGATATTAAAACCTCAACATTCTATTTATAATTTTAAATCTTATTTCACAGAACAGCCTTGTTTAGTCTACAGATTTAACAGTCACTGGCAGATATCATTTTAAAGAGCAATGCATGCAAAAGATACTGACCTTCCCAGCAAGAACTCACAGTCCAGCTATTAAAAAAGTAAGACCAGCCACAGTAAAGGTTGCTCCATTTGTCAGACGATATTAATCTTTGCATATGCCCTTTCCAAAACAACTTAAGTATAAATCTACCAGCAAAAAAATCTTTCCCAAAGAGTTTCCTTTAGAAACAAAGCCAAAAATAATCTAACCTTGAGGGAACCATCCCAATGAATTTTGCATGACTTGTTCTTCATACTTGTATGACACATCCATGTTTTTCCTCACAGTGAACAAAAAACAGTGTCATATGGATCTGGTCACGGTACTCAAAGGCACACAAAGTTATTGCTAGGCATTAGAAGAGACTTTAATATCAGCCAGTGTTCTTTCCACCTTTCCAGTACAGCTGAGTGTGAGCAGGACCAACACTCTGTGCACAGTAAGTGACCCCGAGCTCCTTGGTTACTGGCACATTATAAACTAGGGGTGAGAGCAAGCTGCTCACATGTATCAAGGAGAAGGGGGCTGGGAAGAAAGGAGAGAAAGGAACCTGGAATGCTTGGCCCAGGGTCCGAGGACAAAGAATTTCAGAGCTAGGCGGCAATTTTAAGAGGCAAGTGCCTATCACGCAAACATGTGCTCATCATGCTCACCCACACACTTCCTCTTCAGAGATTAGTTTTAATCCCAAAAAATTTTCTAAATGCAACTCCCCACATATTTGCACGAGCTTGTTTGCTGGCATAAGGATGGTGGCTACAGCAGGCAAGGATAACCAGATGGGGGAGATGCATTTCTCTCAGTGGCATTGACCACTTAGGTTCACTTAGGAGAACATGTGCATATATTGTGTATATCAGAGTACAAACTGCAAAAGCAATAGGCTTTACAAGACTAAAGAGAAACTTAGAAAAAATGCTTAAGAAAAAGTATGCAGTACACAGAATATAACTAAAAGGCAGAAATGCAAATCACAGGGATAATAAGCATGATGCACAATCTCTGGCTCTAAGTTTTCTGTAAAACAAGTTATTGCTGAACTAGTTTTGAATTCTCACAAAATAACAAAGCAGAAACAAAGGGCTGTGTTCAAAATGCTTACAAACTGAAATTCCAGTTCCCTACATACAGGACTTTCTTTCATTAGGACAAGATGGAAAACAAGTCAGCGATTAGCATTCTAATTCAACACTAAAACATAGTGGGGTACAATTGGTAAAGGCACTGATGGGCATTTTCCCAGGTTTCTTGTTGAATGACTGCACTTTTTCTTTCAGAAAAAACAAGTCAACAGTTCAACAACATCATTATCTGCTATGACTTTCTTCACAAGTGCTGCATTACTGAGCTACTTGCATGGCTACTGTAAACACTGAGCAGGAGCATCAAGGCTCTTCAGATAATCAGTCAGAGCACGACTGAGAAAAGAACAGTCACACTTCTTGTGCACAGAACACACCCAAAAGACTCCAGCCATCAGGAGCTAGTTTGCAGGTAAACATGTGAGTGACAGCAGACAAAGCTGTATTCCATTAAAATGGCAGGGGTGAAACCTTCAGAGGGACATAATTCAAGGAAAACTGTGCTGTGCATTACTGGATTCTGCACAGTTCTTCACAAAAGCCTCATGACTTCAGAAATAAAAGAACAGGTTTTGTTAAATTTCCTATGCCCACTCCTCATATTTAAAGGTGGAAAGAAATATTTCCCTCAGGGAAGGGGGGCCCAGTTCATAATTTCTGGATTAAACCCATTACTATTAGCTGCAGAATGAAATTATTAGTGACAGGTTCACTGAATTACCTCTTTACAGAGGTCACTGGAGCTTCCTAGAAACCTAAAACTGCCACTGTAAATTTAGCTAATAACAATTGAGTTTTTGAAACCACCTAAATTAGAGGTAAACATAATAAAGAACCTGCTTTAATACCCTAATTTAGTCATGCACTGTAGTACAATACATTTTCATTTTTTCACTTTGAAGTTATGGACTAAGAAATACAAGAGTTTTGGCATGCACCACTATTACATCAACATTTTATATCCACAGATGTGGATGTAGAATTTCTATTGATTTTAAACATGTTCATTTCTCTTTGAACTATAATACAAATCAAGAATGATTTTTCTGGCAAGTACACAAAACACAGCTTGATTAGCACATTTAAAATAAGATTATACAGAGGCTTAAAATAGGATTAAACAACAGCTTTCACCACGTAAAATTCTGTTATGAAATGCATCAATTTTGCAGTATTGAGAATCTGAAAAAAAAAGAAACCACATGTACAAAAGTCTTACTTTCATTCTATGCTTAGTACTGCCATTTTGAAGTTTTGCTGAATTATTGATGAAGGACCTTAGACAGCAATTGTTCAACCCACCACTTTACAGGCTACACTTAGTTCTGCTTAATCTTTCAAGACAGTTAATAAACTCTGTGCACTGTTTCATGTAAAGTACATACAGATCCTCAAAGTCCAGCCTGTGTTTCCCCCTTCCAAGGAAGTGACCTCACCACCAGATTATAAAGTCCTGTTTCTCTTACTGGTGCTCTCCGTCGCTCTGGTCCTGTAAATTTTGCATTCCTGGTAGTACAAAGGACGCCCTTCATCCCAATCCAGTAAACAGCTGAGTAGTTAAGAGTCTGCTACTTGGTGAGAAACCTCAGCCTCAAATCCTTCAGCTGGATTTCAGCATTAAATCCAAGTCTTCCCTTTTTTAGGGTTATCGCTACAGCTGCCCAGCAATTACATCCAAGCTTTGCAGGGCATGTGGAGACACTGGTGGGATGCTGCTGCAGTGGCACTCGGACACTGGGGCCTTGGCAGGAGCAGCACTGGGCACAGCTCTGCTGCCCAGCACACCAGTTTGCCCAGCTGCTGGGACCACAGGGGGACTGGATGTTACATTTGCTTACACCAAACTCTCCACCCCTCCCACATACAATGAGAGCCTTCATCCCTGCCTTCCCTCCCAGCTTCTGATCTACTTTGTCACAGGTTGCTTCAAGAACTCCAAGAAGTAATGCCATTCCATCCTAGCCAAATCCATTTTGAAATGCCTATTTTTACACAGTGCAAAAATAAACACCTTGAATTCTGATGATTCATTAGGAACTGACAGGTAAAGTGGTGCTATAACTGAATTACTGGGGAAGAAATAGAACACCCCATGAAATGGTCATGGTAAATCTTACACTAAAATGAGGGTCACCTGTCACAACTGAGCCACATTCATTAGTATTGAACAGGAACCTAATAGAGTTCCCATAGTCTCACAAGCCTTAAATAAATTTTAAATGTGCTCTGTTATGATTTATTTTACCAGTGGAACACTATTGTGTAAAGATCACAGAATCCCACTGACCCTGGTCATGAGTTCCCTGGAACTATTACCAAAATTCCACAGTTGCCAGAGACCCTGAATCTGAAGTACACTGATACTAATTTGCAATTAAGAGACTAACCTACCACAGAGTGCAGGTTTCTTGGTCTAAATTCAGTTCCTTTTGTAATTTCTTTTTTTCTGCTTACTACTGTAAGAGGTTTTGTTTTAATAACTAATATATCTCATGCAACAACTAGATATACCCATAACAGATAATGGGGCAAAAGGCTGGAAAAATAGCTTGATTAACCAGCTGTAAGACTCAGTATCACCTTTTGCATAGGACACATCTGATTCTGAACAAGGAAGGCAAACATGCTCTGTGCTGTGCTAGCCTCTGTATCTTTGTGGTAGAGAGTAAAACCATATTATTCAACTTCCTCCTGGCACTGGGTGTCTAAATTGAAAAAATGACCACACGCTCCAGGTGTCTAGGTTGATCAAATGACCTCACTGAAATAAGAATTTCTTTGAATTGTTCCAATTCAAAATTTGCAGAATACTCTCAGTATTCAGCATTTGCAGAGTACTCTCAGCAAGATTAAGCCAAGAAAGGACTGACACTTAAATACTTAAGTGTTTCTCATCCTGCAAAAGAAACTTAGAGGTAACAAATATTAATTTATGTAGGTAACCAAAATGCTGAGAAATTTGCAAGGAAAACTGAGGCATTGAAGTCTTGGAGTGGTCTAAACTATCTCCAAATATTATTTAATATTTGGATTCTAGCTCCTCTTGCAGTGCAACTTCTGCTAGCTTTCAAGACATCAGATGATCTAAAATTCAACAAACTCTGTCAGGGGCTGTGCTGAATTATCGACCATCTGGAAACTGTAAAAATAAAAGTTATATGAAGGGACACAAAAAATACTATTAAAATAATACAGTGGTGACGGTAAAGCTTGACAACTTTCCAACAGAACTAACTGGAAACCTGCCTTTTCTGAAGACCCATACAACTTAGAGCAAGCTGACTGAGAGCTAAGAGCCCTGAGGCATCAGATAAGGCTACCCAAGCAGTCTCCTACCTGTGGAGATTAAACTCTATTTCTTTCTACAATGAAATGCAGAATTTTTTTGATTTAGCTTTTAAATGAGATAAAAAATAGAAATCTAATTTCAAAACACTGAAGTTCCTTCCAAAAGTATAGTTCTCTTTATCCAGCCAATTCCATGTAGTCTCCTTCTGAAAAACATAGCACTGCTCAAAATTAAGTCAAAGGATTATTTGGAGTTGTCTTGCATAAACACAAGCCAAGTATCAGCTTAAGTTACTATAATGGTCTTTATGTAGGCTCATAAGTCACACGGCAAATTCTGGCAGAAACAGACTTCAGTCTTTAGACACGTTCAGATATTTGAACATAGTGCCAAAAATCTCCCAAAGATAAGTGAAACACACCAGGAAAACTGGTTTTAATATCCGAAGAGTTACTCAAGCTCAACTGAATTTCTCAAGATAAAGAATACATTTTTCTTGCTATGCAGAGGACAGATGAATCCTTCTGCTCAATATCGAACAGCTGTTGAAACAACAGATGCTGAAAATTCTCTAAGAGAGTCTACAAAAAATCTTTTATGGAGCAAATTACTTTGCAACCTTAACACCAGAGTTCCTATAATGAAATCAATTTCTACGCCATGGTCTTAATTTCAGTTTACTTCATATAGTCATTCAACCTACAGCGTCTAAGCTTTATATTCAGTAAGTTCTCATACCAGCAGTTGTGTTCCATAAAGAGCCTGGTTCCCTTAACAGTGCTGGTATTTGCTTAGTGAAATATTAGTTCCTGCAACCTGTCAGAAAGGAACTGAACAACACCACACTCTGGTCTGACCAAAGAAAAAGTAAAAAAGCCTAAACAAGAACAAAAAGGACACATTTTCAAAACTGGGTGTTTTACTCTACATAGAACAGTTCTGCTTATTCCACACTCCAAAGTTGAAAATTTTAACGTTTCACCAATTTACCAAAAAGGTTTTATTTTTTCACCCAAGGTTTAAGCCAAATGTGTCTCCACACTGGATCCCAAACTTTAATTTCCTTCTACTTCTGCTATTGTTATGCCAGCACTTCTAAATATTTACCCTTCCCAGATTCCTAAAATGGAAGAAGCCGGGGCTCTTTTGTAGTGCAGATGATTTGCACAGACCCCAAGCAGTGGAGAAATTCTCACGCTTTCACGGGAGGGAACTGGATTTAGGGGACACTTTGCTCCTGACAGGGTAAAGTAATCTTTAATAAATTTAAATTGAAAGGTCTTTCTAACACAGAGGGATTATGTATATCTTCCTTATGTACAACGATAAACATTAAAGGTATTAGGAGACATTCCTTAGAGAACTGCAGATTTACATTTTTCATGAAGTGTAGATGTGATTAAACTGCATCTAAAGCTGGAAATGTTTAGCACTAAGTAACTGAAAAATTACTTTTCTGTATATGTCACTTCAATTTATCTTCTGAAAAATAGAACTGTCACAGACAAGGATTCAGTAAAAGCTTAATCAAAAACGTGAAGGCAATACTAACAAAATGCAAGCATAAACAACATGAAAAAGAAAACTGCATTTTTATCTCTACTGAATCTTTTGGAGTCTCCACAGGGGCAACTTAGTTCTTGGTATCAAAGAGGGAAGTCAGCTTGGTCTTTGCTGGCATCACATATTCAGCAAAGGGACCTACAAGAGAAATGCTCCATACACTGTTTGTTTATTAAATCAACCCCATAGTCTAAAAAGTCATGCTACAGTAAATCTAAAGGAGATGTAAACATGTAAGATACTACGGAGTCATCTGAGACAAAAGCAGATTTCCTATTTTTGTAAGCACACACTGACTTACATCGTCCTACTTAACAGAAATCTGTTGCTAAGGGTAGACAGAAAGCTATTTAAAACTTGCTAAAGCCATTGACTGTGTCATTTTAGCTGAAGCTGTGAGTAAAAGTATCAATATATTATTCTTTATTTTGAAGTTGTCAAATTATGCACTCTAACTAAAGAAAATCCTTCCAGAAAAATCTTTGTGAGCACTGAGCCTCTTTTGTCATCAAAGTAAACATTTCTTTGTGTATCTATTCCATCTGATAGTTGGATTTTTTTTCCCCCTTATGGATGCTGAAAACTTGAGGGATAAGAATCTAAATGAGATCATGGTTCCCATATATTACCAAATTCCTTAAGAATCCATACAAATGCTTAGTAATCAGCAGAGGAATATAAAGAAACTTAAAATAAAAGTGTTTTTCTGCACCGTGGGGAGCTGCAGTTTCTCAGGATCGAACTCAGAACACACAGGCATATCCAAAAGGAGGAAAGAGAACAGAGGCTGTCCCAATCTGCTTTTCAGTTTAAGGCAGTAAAATAACCAAGTCATAATTTTTAAAAAACCAGGACAAAAATACTTCAAAGGAATAGCTGTTAGTACCAAACCCATTTCACACAGTTCCACCAGTCTATCAAAAGCAATCTCTCCTTATCCTCTTGGTACTGCACCATTGCTCCTCACTTTACACGGACCTTTGCTTCTTTCTCATCTCCTGCTTCTGTTTTTATCTCCTCTCATCCTGAACTTTTCTAATTACAAAGTCTTCTAAATCAACAGAACCAGAAACTTGGGAGAATAATTTCTAGAAGCAGCAGTCTAGATAGGGAAGGGGAAATCTGCCTCTGTCCTGCAGATTTCTCCCTGTGTAGAATACCCGTCTGCACAACCACCACTTATCATTGCAAGAAGTTTAGATGTGCAGGACAGTTTGACCATGTAACCAAGGAGCTGCTGTGGGCACACAGGTTCTACAGACTCCATTAACCAGTTTCACCTTTTAATCATTGCAGTGACCTGCACTGCACTTGCACCTCACACAACACTCAAGTGCCAGTCACCATAATGCTCATTCATGAGGTGTTCCTTGAGTTCTCCAATTTAGTGTAAGATTATTTCCAAGCTATTTAACCCTTAAAGGAAAGAGCTGGAAAACACAATCCAAAATTTTGTTCATGAGACTAGTGAGAAACTGTAACATTCAAAGTCTTCATTAAAATGACTTTGATTTTACAGACTGACTTCAAGAAAATACTTGAGAAAACCCTAACTTAATTGGTAAGTTACAATACAATTACATTTCACCAATTTCAGATTAAGACAGGTGACTACTTTAAACTCTCAAAAGACCACTGAACAAGCAATAGCTACTTATCACAGAAGCCCCTATCTTTAGAAAATATTGAAAACCAGTGCTGGAAATATAAATCATTAAAATAGAACTTTAGAAAATACCAGTGGATATTGACAAATTGTAGGCACTTATTTTTCTTAACTTTTTTTTTATAGGTATAACAGTTGCTTTACAAGTCATAATAAAAAAAAAATAAAAGAACAATTCTTTACCTCTACAATTTAAAACTCATAGATGAACAGTGAAGGTTTGGTGCATCAAGTAACACAGCTGCTGGCTTCAAAACTAGTGATTATGAGAAAAAATTTAAAAGCTGAAAACTTTAACTTAAAAGATATGCTTTCCCCAACTCTGAATTAAAAGCAGAGTGATAAGACAACTAGCTAAACTGGAAAACTGTAATAGCATCAAAGTTACATGGATATGCAGCAAAGAAATACATTGCTAACTCTGACTAGCAAGGTAAGATTCCTACCTTCAGCTGGAAACAAGTTTTAAAGAGCAGTCAAGGTGAATTTGCATAGTGAGGAACAGTGTTAAAATGGGAAATGTTTAGAGAGGGAGTTAGCAGTTCTGTATATATTATAAACAACATGCAGACAACAGGTCACAGATACAGTCCTTTCAAAATAGTTAGTGTCTGCTGTTCTCAGGAATCTTGCCCTCTCCAGTGCAGAGTGGATTATGTTACTCTGGAGAGCAAAGGCAAAAGGGAACAGGAAGAGAAAAGGCACCTGGAAAGAAGTAGCCCAGTTTTAGGTGGGATGATAACACTCTGAAAGCTGCTGCATAAGGAGAAAAGCATTTTGAAATAGCTCTTTGTGTCACTCTCCAACAGAAGATTTTAATGATAATGAAAATAAGGGAAACTGGAAAAAAAATCCAACCACAAGCTACATAAAAAAGAGAACATGTTCACAAGAAGAAATGCAAATACTTATTGCCCTTTCCTCCAATCATCAATGCAGAACATGACATTCTATGTCTGTATGTCCTACAATTGAAATTGCCATCGATACTCCTCACTAAAAGCAAGAAAGATGTCACCTTCTGGGTCTGGATTAGTTACCTTGAACACAAGTGAGCTGACAACTGTAACAGCACCTTCTCAATACAGCAGAATTAAAATCATGAACTCCCCAGAGCCTGCAAAAAGCAACCCCATCCTTCCTTACCCAGCCACGGGTGTGACTCTTGAGAAGCAGCTGACTGCACACAGAACGAAGTCTCTACTGGAAACCAGGCTCGTGTGTTACATTTGATGTACTTCAGGCAAGTGAAAAACTTCATTAGAACATCCCAAACAGGTTTCCAGGAACAGCAGCACACTGAATTAGGGGCTAAAGGAAGAGGAGTTGTCAGTTTTAAGTGCACCAGAAAGAAAAACAGGAACACACTTCCTGGGGCTTTTAAAATTACACTTCAAGAGCTATTGTTACTAATAGCTGCTCTGAGCTGTAAAAACTGCAACCTTGGAGGGCAAAAGTCAAAGAAACCCTACTGGTTTTCCCCGGATTACTCACAGAATTAATAAGATCATTTGGAAGGCAGCCTTGAGGTTATCAGAAATCTCCTGTCACATGCCCACAGCAAACTTTTCCAGCATTTCTGCTTACAACTCTTTAATGAACTGCAGCACTGAAGCAGAAATCCTCTTGCCGGCTAGCAGGTCGTGCTGGAATGCAATTTGGCTACCTATGTGTTTTGTGTTTCCAACAGCAAAGTTACAAAAAAAAGAAAAAGAAAACAGATAAGTCTTTAGCAGTTTTCCACCACATGATTCTGAAACAGCTTTTAAAAGTGTATTTAGCACTGAAAAAATAAATGTCACAACTTCTATATCAATATTATTACTGACAACATAAGCAAACGCTCTTAATTTTTCAGTACATAATCGAAGACAACATTGCTTTAAAGTACCATAGGAATTGTTCCTTTTTAAAATACTCTTTAAAACAAGAGCACTGGAACAGGGTGCTCAGGGAGGTGACGGAGTCTCCCTCTCTGGAGACACTCAAAACCCACCTGGACCCAGTCCTGTGTCACCTGTTCCAGGTGACCCTGCCTTGGCAGGGGGGTTGGACTGGGTGATCTCCAGAGACCCCTCCCAACCCTAATGAATTTGTGATTCTGTAATAGGTCTCAGGCAGGTAGAAACAATCTGAACAATGACAGTTCATAGTGGAATTGAGGACTGCTGTTTTGATACACAGAAAACCCTAAACATCAATGGAACTAACTGGTGGATATGATTCAAACAGATTCTTGTCAAGGAAGGAATGGTAGGATTTCAGCTACAGGCACATCTTCACTACACCATGTTTAGGTATTGGAGGATTTTGGCCCAAGCCACTATTTGTGTACAAGTATCTCATATTCTGAGCACCTGGTTCAATGAAGTACCCCACAAAACAGACACTAAGATGGATATCAAAAATACAGCTTGCCAGCCAGAAGCTCAGACATTCACTGTGAATTTGCGACTGGAGGTCAGCAGGAGAACAACCCAAACTGGTATGCCCACTACAGGACAGCCTTTCGATATGGCCACAGGAATAAGCAGAAGCAGGTAGAGATCAGACAAATAAAAATGACAATATTCATGGCAAAGCAGGATTTCAACTTGTCCTTAATGTGATGGGCTTGGTCAAAGATCTGGCATTGCTGCAAGTGTGCATCTGAAGTGTTAAACATCTGAAAATCCTTTTTTTGGCCTTTTGGACAAACTTTCTGAGAAGAAAATTAAAGGACTTGAAGAGGGTGAATCAGTCTGGGAGCCAGAGAAACATTACAGAAGAGCAGAGACTGCATGTATATCATCAGGTTGGAACCCAAGGGAAAAATAAAATCCCAAAACTTACTTCCCTCCTTAAAAGTCAAAAAAGAGGTCAAAATCCCCAAAGCAGCCTGTCACAGGTAAGAAGCTGAGTTAACTTTTTAATCAATTTGAGAGAAACTGGTATTTGTGGAAGGATTTTGCTGGTTCAATCAGTACACTCACTGGAGCCTTAAGATAATCAGGCATTGACCGTCACAGCTTAAAACAATGTTTTGCAATATTTGACTTCCCCTCCTACATCCCAGGCAATCCAAAATGGATTCCAAGCAGGCAGAAAAATTAAGGGTCTTTAGCCAGTCACATCTGTTTTACTTGAAAAGTTACAAGCAGCACAAATCCAACACATCAGGAGGCAGAGGGAACACAGAGATACATCCAAAGACACTGCTCTTAGTTTCCAGAACAGAGAAGTTAAATCAGAATATGGAGTGAGGTTGTGTGTCTCAGCTGCTGTACATGGAAGCTCACTGTCCTGAGAAGGGTTAACATGGAGAACTTATTGACCACTTGAACATGCAAACTGGACATGTTTTTTTGCACATTAGAAACAGCCTTAATGCCCTGTCTGAGATATTTTAAGTCATAAATCCTACTGCATGACATGCAGTTTTAAGAAATCCCATGAGACTGCTGGTGTCTGCTATGTGGGCACTGCTGATTCACTGTTTGCATCCACGTGCTGCAAAGATTGCTGTCACATGCAATGTTCTGTGTCCGAGTTCAGCATCTTGTTTGTGTTGGCAGGAACTTTTGCCCACTCTTGACAGAAAAAGTGTAAGATGAGGTTTAGAAATTCCTTGATCAGGGCAGATACTCCCCTCTCCTCATACAACCCGTGTCAGGGAGCAGGGAGGAAAGAAGAGAAGACAAGAGAAACAAACCTATTAATAAACACAGAACAGAGAAGCATGGGTACATAAAATTTTGATAAACCAAGTTACCAGTTACCTAGACATTTTACTCCAACAAAGATGGAACAAAGGATATCTGTTGCTTCCCCTGTAGTGCTACACCACGAGCTTGGAGAGCTGCATGTCCTGCCTTGGACTCCGTGATTTCCATCCAATCCCAACAGCAGCTCTTGACCTCACTCTTTTATTCATACCATGTTCTCTCTAACAGCAGTGACATGAACCAAATTTGCCACCTGAACAGGTGGGCAACAGCAGCTTGCCTGTCTTGGGCTTTCAGCTACCTTCACCTTTTGGCAAGTGCTCAGTACAAACATTCTTCTATTGGGATGATGCTTTCTAAGTTCAAGCAGCACAGTGTCAGCTGGAATGCCCAACAGATGGGACAGATGTACACTGGCTGGTGACAGCCATGGCAGTAGGGATGCGACAGACAAGTAAATGGTTGTAAATCACGGAGGTTATGAAAGAAAACCACTGTCTTGGAGAAGTCACTTACAGTGACAAGATGTGAGGATAATTTCCATTACCTGAAAATAACAGTCACATCAAGTTCCTTACCTGTCAATCTTGAAAAAAGTAAACTTTTTTTTGTAGACTTTTTTTAGTCAGCCATAGTTTTGTCAACAAACAAAGCTTCATCCTGCCATTACACAGGCAGTCCAGCAACTACTAGCCCAACATCTGTACAACTCCCTAAAATCTGCCCTGCAGACCCCTCTATCAAAAAGGTTAACAAAGATTTTTTTCCCCTTTCACGCTGCTTCACTAGTAACCCCTTCTTTCGGTTTGTCTGACACAATTAAAATGTAATTTCTACATTTTCTGGATGATGACTTCTTGTCAGAACTGTGTTATCTTGGGACTTCTAGACCACGATGCAATTTTCACACAATAAGATTATAGGAAGTATCATCACAGTCTCATTCTCTCCACAAAGTAACTGGTATGGATTTATTATTTCGTCTACAGTACCTTCAAGCAAAAATTTTCAAGTCTGAAATGACGCAGTGAAAGAAGACATCATCTACACTCCATATTTAAGTTTAGACATTACCAACGACCCAGAACAATTACCAACAAAGTGTCTATTTAAATATTTTAGAAGCTGAGTATTAAAATCAAGGAAAATTTTAAATGCCTTAACCTGAAAACAAAGATTGAGAACTCACACAGATACCAAACATGAAATATATGCATGGGAAATGGTTCGGAAGAGAACTACAAAGCTTAGATATCAGGAGTAGGAAAGGAAGATCCATAACATGCTATTTGATAGCCAGCTTCAGACAGTATCCACTAAAAAAGTTATCGGACAACTTTTTGACTGCTTATGCAAATTGAATGAATGAATGACTTGATTTCAGAACTGACAGTCTCAAAGAGTCAAGAATTTCTAGGCACAGAGTTGCCTGTTTACTGCAGTAAACCACCAAGATGACTCCTTTTTTTTTAATAGAAAAAAAATAGTTTCTCTACAGTAAAAAGTTTTATTCAGTAGAAACCTCAGGAGTGATGGGAAGGAACCAGACCTGCTTCACAAATGACCTGACATTATTTCTGCATCCCTCAGAGATTACCGCTGGGGCAGAAGACTCCCAGGGATATTCCAGTCAAGGCCTCTATGATGCAGTTTGTGCTGGGTGTGGAAAGCCACATGAATTAGCAGCCCAAGGAATTGTAAGCATCTTGCTGATCTTGCCTACTACATGAATATAAAGTACCTTACTCAAATCCAAAATGTAAACAAATTTGTGTAATTCAAATAATCAAAAGGTAAATATTTATGTGCAACTGATGGCAGATTTCTAATACTTTTAACACCTGATTTACATCAGGAATATGATCTTGTGTTTACCTATTCTTTATTTGAGGTGGAAAATAAATCATTCAAAGTATTTGTGCTCATTTAGGAAAATCACATCTCTGCAAAGGATACTTACGAGGAAGATGAGAACAAAGTTTCTCATTATCAGAACACCATGCCACTCCACACTTTCTACATAGTTTTTCTAAGAAATCCAGTTTTTCTTAGAGTTTGGAAAAAAGTGGAAAAGCATTTGTACCTGGATTGAAAATAAACTGTCTGAACCGATCAGCCTCATGAGGGAATCTCAGTGTAAAATTTTAAGTGGAGCTCTGCTTGGAATTTCAACAAGGTAATTAGGTATAGACCACTTCAAAGTGGGACATGTCTATACTGATCACTGGCACACGTAGTATTGCAGAAGGGGAGCCAGTACTTCCATCAACATTTGAATAAAAAATGGATTTTTTTAAAAATCTGTACTCTACAAGAAACATAAGAACAGACAGAGAATAGCTGAGCAGGTCTGCTTTTCGTGTTTTTCAGCCAACATTACTTATGCCCATATCAAAAGCTTCTTTGGAAGCACCAGAACTTAGCTGTTGGCTCCAAATACCTTAACATAATTAGAATGGTTTTAAACTTCATTTAAGCCATACTTCCTAACCCTTCTGTGCAGACTGCAGGGGACTGCAGATCAGTTTGTCTTCCCTCTTGCTGACCTTAGGCAGCATCACAGCTCAACTTGTCCTGCTGGAACTCACAAGTGTGTGTCCAGTGCCTCTCCTCCATATCACACACTGTACTACCTTTGCTGATACATGATCTGTGCCAACATCTCAGCTTCTTTCTTCTGTCTGCCCATTTTCTACTTTCAAACTCCAAGCTTTTGTGACAATGAAGGGGAAACACTGTACTGGGTCATATATATATTGCCATACATGTACAATTACAATCCATGCCTAAATTGCCTGGAACATGTATTGTTTCTAATAAGCTCTTCCTCTCTGCTCACTGACTCCTTCAGAAGATTTCCAAGTCACAGCTCCTCTTCACAAAAACTAAACTGTCAGTAGATTTCTGTCTGCAAGCACAAGTAAAATAAGTGTTTAATCACAGTATCTGAGAAAAGAACTGGCTGCTGTGCTCCAAGTCAGCTGATGTTGCAAAACAATAGCTAACACAAGTAGTAGGGCAACTATCCACTATTTTAGCAAAAGAAGACTTCCATGTGTTACACAACATCCAGATTTTTTTAGAAGGAAAAGTGAAAATTCACTTGTCTTTATCCTAAAATAGAATTTCTACTTTTCAGTTTGCTGGTTTGGGTTTTTTATAACTAAATCTGCAATTCATACATATCCCAATGCCCAAACATATATTTGCATCAAAAATATATTTTGTAGACTGAGGTGTACAGACTCAATGAACTGAAACTTTGCCTGTGATAACATCAGCCAGCTGCAAATAGATTCTAGGTACACTGTCAGAACTGGGAACACAGGCCAAAAAGCCCTGGCTCTCTTTCTGGAGACCTAGGTAGAAAACAGAATTTCGCTTTTAGCATGGAATACACAAAGAAAAATAATGTACCTGCCTTTTACAACAGAAAGTTATTTGAAGAGATGACGAAACAAGTCATATCTTCAAATTACCACTATGAGATATGGGGTGTTTTTTTGGAGCTGTTTGTTTTGTTTTAAAATGTAAACATACACACTCTTTTACACTCATATTTTGCTCAATGAGCTTTAGAAAAAATGTGCCATATTCTGTAGCTTTGCAAACTGAGACCACATGTGAGCATTATACACACCACAATAAAAAGGCAAGCTGCCTGTTCAGCTGCACATCTCTTCCTGCATATGGACACAGATGGAAGCAGCTGTTGCCACTAAATAACTCACAGAGCTAAAATGCATTTGAGAAACTCTGCTCCATTCCCCAGGCAGGACCTGCTCCTATGGACTGCAGCAGAGCTGGATGGGACAGAAAGTAAATGCAAGTAGCAAGGTGGTTTGTCATTCCCCCCTCATCTCCTGAAATGAGCTCTGAACAGAAACTCATCCAGCTTTGAGAAATGAAAAGACAAATACAAACACCACTTCCTCCTGTAACTGCTAAGCTAAGCAGAAACACAGAAAGTGCATACTTTTATTTTACAGCACAGTACGAACACGAATTATCCTTTTTGTACCAAGCCATTAAAACATGCATTTGCCCATCAGGTCACCATAAGAGGATGAAAAAAAGTAGTGTCTGCAACACTGGCTTATACTGAAAAAACAAGGAGGTGGAAGGATGAGGTAATGGAAAGAGGGAAAGCCGTTTATCCCCCCACTCACTCTCCTCCCAGAGAAGACTCTGAGCACTCAGGAATAGCAGGACTATGTTCGTACTCATGACCTTTCTTTGAAAAAGTGCAGTGCAAAGTCTCAAAAAGTAAAAGTCAGGGAGGAGGCAGAAATCTGACATTCCAGCACTCCCACTCCCAGCTTAAAACTTCAAGGCAGACCGATTGCTATTTCACAGTCTGCTGATTTGCTCTACTTTCCATGAACCAAGAATGCTTAAGAAACTCTAATTTAATCTCTGCTTAATGTCTCAGGTTAATCATGTTAAAATATTGCTTCTGGAATCTTTAATGTCATCAATGGCAGTAGTGGCCCACTGAAAGTGAACATTCAGTAAGAAAAAGAAAACTAAGAATTTCCTTGCTGGAGGAAAGCGAGCCCAAAGTCTCTTTTCTTGAGGATTTTAGAGACAGGTTAGCTTCATTTGCACGTTTTTAGACAGGCATGCACCTTTAGTAGGAGAAATCACATGTAAATCAATACAGAAATAACACAGTTCTCTCCAATACTTATCAAGTTAGCAATGGCCCTGAAGCATATGTATTTATGGATTAGAAAAGGCATTCCTGCTTTCTGCAGCTCATGAAATCATTTCTCTTGCAGAAGGCGGTTGTAATACCACACACTGCAGTCTATACAACTGTAGGTGTTCACATTTCTGTGATTGTGATTGAAATAAGGCAATGATTGTGCTGAGTCAATCCACAAGATACGAACTTTTTAAGCCTCAAAACCAACAAAATATCTGATTCTCCAGAGAAAAGTACGAGTACCACAAAATGAACAACTCTACAGGGAATGCTTTCCCTATTAAGTTATTTGAGCCATAAGTTCATAACTATTCACTATTTTTTTACTGTTTGAATAATGTTTCACATTTGGAGTCCATGACATTTTTAAGTTAAGTTCCAGGTTTGGCAGAGGCCCTATCTCTACATCATCAATTCTGCACCATGTTGCCAAATTGTCTGATCTCCAAACTATGCCTCTCATAACCAAAGAACTGCAATTTCTGCACTTCTACAAAGCAGATAAATTTTCACAAGTAGTTAATGGTGGATGCTGCTTTCCCTGTCATAGAACTACTTTGCAATTAAATGATTAAAACTGTCACAGCTTACATGAACACACAGTATCTCTCTAATCTTTAGGTATTATTATACAGGTGCAGTTCTGCTTGGAAATACAGAAGGTAAATATTTCCAGCCACTGGCCCTTTAGAGATGTTGACTGGGTAATGTGAACACGGAAACAGGAAAGCACACACATGCGAGTTTTATTTGCAAGTTTCACTCCCCATTCTGTCGCCTAAAAACTTTATAAATTTTCAATTTCTATAGAGAATCCATGCCAGGATCTTCACCCAAACCAATTCTTTCATCAAATTAAAAAGGTTCATTCCGAATTTCAAGTAAATATTCTTATAGTCACCTTCAGACTTCATTACTTACCCAAGCAATGAGGCAAACCAAACGAAAAAAACCCCAACAAGTCAACAATTCCATGAATCACACAGAAATTGTTTTGCTTCCACTGACGGGATCAATGTTTAAGTTAAGCACTGATGTCATTTTAGTGGCACACCCTCCCCCACTGCAGGACCTCACCCTCCACAGCCTGTGCCCAGCTTCCATCCCACCCAAGCACATCCATTAGGTCTGTGCTTCTGCAGCAGGGTACTCTTATATTTGCACTATATTTTAAATAATTTAATTCTTCTACCTGCTTTTTAACAGAGTCAAATCAGATATAACAATAATTACAAGCAGAACAATGAAAATAACAAAAAGATTCAGTAAAAAGAATCCTCAATTACATAATTGCTTTTTAAATCTCATACATTCAACTTTGCTGTTTCCAGTTCTTTCAAGACAATAATGGCTCATTTGACCAGTTCTTTAAAAGTCAATTACTGTACTTGTAAAATTTACCTTTAATGCAATGGCCACCCAAGACCTCTTCACCATTGTAATTGATTGATTCCTGAAGTCCTTCTCTCAAAGCAAAGTTCTTGTCAGTACTGCAGCATCTTTCCCTAAGTCTGTGATTTTATTCTTCTCTATCAGCATCGAGAAGACAATTCCCAATCACAGAATTTCCATCTACCCTCCATCCTAACTCTCCCTAGTAAAACAACAGTCTTGTCATTCTGACTTTCCCAGGTGGTGAGGGGAAAACAAACCCATCCATACCAAAAGACATTGAAGTTACAGAAGTTATTTCCCTTGCAAAGAAAAAGAGTGCAGTGTAGTAAAAGTTATATGGAGAATAACCACACAGAGAAGTTAGCCAGAATTGGGAAACACTGTCCTCATAGTCTCAAAGACTTAAGGAGCCTCACACATTCCTGAGCTTGCAATTTATATTCCCAACTTACATTGTTTCCCCCTCAGCTGCCTGCATCTCCTGGGTTTGCACACAGCACCTTCATTTTCTTCCCCACACCTCACGTGCTTTGAGCAAGATTCAGCTGCATGAAGCCACCAGGCATTTGGCATATGGAAATAACAAAGCAGGAGAAAGAGCAAAGCCTTATTACAGACAGATGTTGCTGCTCTTACTGCAGCTCCATGCTCAGGAGTCTCATTAGAAAGAATATTGCTCCCAGTTGCAGCCTAACAGCGGAGAGAAATACAACAGAAGCAAAGCAAGTTGTCTGCTCCTGACAAGGGAACATTCAATAAAAATCTAAATTTGGCACCTTAATGTCTTTGAAATCAATCAGCCCTTAAACTTCCCTGCCACATGATGCTAACCATGGAATACAGCAAAGTTTAGTGCACTGCAAATTTTTATGGTTGTCAGGGACTTTTAGCTGCTCATACTATTAATGCCAACAGAAAGACTGGGAAGAGAGGTAAATATCTGCTGTTTAAGATGTTAAGCTTTTCATGCCTCTGGCTCAAATAACTTCACACTCTCTGAGATAGTAAGATTCCTTATGGTAAGAGTCCACATTCCTTCTAAACCTGCCTTTTCTCCAGCTTAATAATGGTGCAATTTCTTTCTTCCTGCTCATTCTGTTCCTCCACACTTGCAAAAAGCATCATTGCTCCTATGCACACCCAGCACTCTGACAGGCCTTGTACCAATAAGGACTTGGCTTCTTTTTGCTTTCTCACAGCTATTCAGCCCTCTGCCATCTCCATCTCATCTCTCCTCAAGCTACCACAATATTTTTTAAAAGTAGGGAATAAATGAAACAGGAAAAAGGTACTGAATAGCTCTCCCCCTACTAAGGTTTCTAATGCCTTAGGCTAGATCAGACGTTTCTCTTCATGTTAGTACTAGCACCAAGTTAATATTTCCTTTCAGTATCAAGATTATGGTGCTACCAAATAGTAATAAATCTCCACTAAATATTCTCAAGAAATTAAGTTCTAAAATTAGACTTAAAAGTAATATCTTAAAAAAACCTCTAATGACTATTAGAATGGGGGAAGATTCAAAGGAAAACTGACTGAAGTGGTTTCAAAGCAAAGTGTAATTATATATGAGCGTCTAGCATTTTATGATCACAAAATGAAGTTATCTTTCTTAAACTGAATTATGACAAATTGTTTCTTCTCAGGTGTGGAACAACACAAAACTGGTACTACCAAAAATCTTCAGCTGAGGCAAGGTATCTTCAGCAAAAATTTTTATCTCTATTATCATCTTGTGGTCAGAGGACTATTACATGGCCTAGCAAAACCAACTTCCATGTGAATATATTTCTAACCTGTAGCTAAAGGCACCAAAGTAAACATTCATCTGCATCTGTTCCATTATTTCCATTTGCAGAACATGAAGGTGTAAGTACACAATGTTTTCAGCACCTGCACACACATGAGGAATAAACCATTCCTTTAATTCAGTCTCAGAATTGCAGCTATTCTCTACAAGAATTAGGAGATGGGAAAATTCATCCAGAACATTCCAATAGTGAAACCACAAAAGAAATATCCTGGAGACAGAATACGGGAGAAGAGGAAAGGCAAGCTGCCTCTCAGACCCATCCCAGAAGGTCAGCAACTTTTCATTATTTGACATTTGTAAAAACATTTAATTCAGGCATTCAAATAAAACCTTCATGATATGCAACATCTCGACATAAGAACAACTATTCCTGAAAGGTGAATATATAAAATGGAGTATAAACATACCAACTGCAAAACTGGGATGAAACTCTCAGATCGCTGCTTCTTGCTTATGACAGATTTTTGTAAGAACACTTGGTTTTAGTCAACTACAGATAAACCACAAATGTTATAACTATGCAAAAGAACCCATCAAAATTCAGACGTGTTCAAATGGACAGTTCTGTAATTCCATCTGAGAAGTTCTGGGGTTTATTTACTAGAAGTACTGGTTTTCCCTAGCTCAAATAACTAGCCATTTCTAATAGCCTAAATGAAGTCATCTACCCTTTTTCTAATTGCCCCTTAGACCCAAACCAGTCATAAGGACACAAAAAATGAAACAGAGACACCAAAACCTAAGATTATTCTGGTAAACAGCACTTTTGGTACCCAAGCCAAGCAGCAGCCACAAGAATGCAATTTGGACACGATGAAGCTCTTCATATCCAGTCCCTGCCCCTCCAACTGACCCCTGCTCACTCAGAACATTTCAACAATTTCTGCAGGATTGCCCCCAGACATTATTGTGACTACAGTGTGATACAGAATAAGCAATCTTCATCTTAGAGCACTTTAACCATCTTCAGCTTATCCCACAAATGTAAAGCTATAGATTATTTTATTTGTCCAAGACCAAGTCCACATTCTAATTTTTATCAGATTTCACTGCCATCATCTATCAAGACCAACCTAAATATTTTCCCAAAAGGTACTTTTTAAATTAGATCTTGTAAGCAATATATTAAGTTCTTTCCCTTAGAAGCAGGATCTCATTTTGTGCAAGTTTAACATACCAAAAACCCACCTAAAAATGCACGCTATTTCTTGGGCAAAGTTAATTCCTTGTTAATGTAAGTACTAAAGCTCAAAATTATGTTTCTTTCCAAATAACTGAAACATCTCTTTAACAAAGCAGCAAACTGTAGTACAGCATGAACATTGTCACTCTCTCCTTTCAGCAGATAATTTCATTTCACCAGTGCAAATTTTATCGTAACTACCTTCCACTACTTCTCCCCTCTCAAAGTTTTCCTGTTTCATAACACTCTGGAAACCCAACATCTTGCTTTGAAAACCTGGCTTATGGCCAACTTGCAACTGATACTACAGTTTAAATACCTTCCTAGCAAAGTTGCACAAACTTCAAAACACTCTGGGATCAGTCATTAAAATGTTTTTGTTTCAGTTACAACACTAATGAAAACCAAATGTCTACATTTATTTTAGCCAGCTTAATGGTCTAGGGACTTCGCTTAAAAGAAAGCTCTGAATCAACACTCATTTACTTGACTGAACAGATTAGCAAAACAACATTGTACAGAGATACGGATAATATTTTTAAAAGGTTTAATAAGAGTCTTTCAGCCACAGTTTCAATTAAGGAGGCCAAATTAATCGCCTCAATTTTCTTCTTCTCTAAAGTCTTCAATTACAGCATGCTCAAAACTATGCACTTTTAGCTGCAACTTTACAAGGCTCAATTTGCAAACAGATTTAAGACCCAAAACTAATGCTGTGCTACAGGATAGGCTACTGCAAACCAAGTAGAGTACAAAATAACAGATCCTGCCTGGAGTTTGAGCCTTCCCAAAGTGTCTGCTTGTGAAAGATATCACTGTGCTATGCAGGTGTATCTCCCGGTTATACACACGACACATTCAGCGGACATGGGAATATTCTGGGTGGGAATCGCAGCGTGCTAAATGAAATGCTCCATACAAAGCTGTCTTTCAGCTGAGAGTCATGACATTCTGCTGTTGCTTTAATCCATACCCTCTACAATCAAGCCAGCAAATTCTATGCTGGTTTTGTAAAGCCTTAGCAATTCAAAAGAAATTGATGTTTCAGCAACATTTTATCCCTTAATTCATTTTTGAACACTTTGTACGTACTTCTGCACAGCAAAGAATATGGAAGGTCTGCTGAAACAAAACCAACACAAGCTGGCACAAATATCTACATTTGCAGTAACAAATCCTGTTGACCATCATTTGTATCTCAAGATATTTGGAGCATGTACCACCTGTTTCCAACTAGCTCTCACACTGTTCAACCACACAATTAATGACAGCTGCTAAAAAGTCTAAAATATCAGGGAAAGCAAATAAAAGTTTAACAGCAGCTATGCAGGACTGGGGCAAGCCACGATCTTTTGCTAAATATGAGTCATTATAACACATACAATACTCCAGCAACGTGTATTTGCACTTCACAGACTCCCTTCACCACCATTATAACTAAAGTTAAAGGGTTTCTGTCTGCAGGAATGCCGGCGCCTCTGTGCAACAACTCTTTCTAGGCCAGGAGGGTGAGCAGGCTGCCTGTACACTTCCAGAGTTTTACAGATCTAAGGAATCCCTAGCAGAGCCTTCCCAGTACACATCCCTAACACGCACATCCATCCTATTTAGCCAGAAACATAGAAAACAGAGCAAAAAGCCTGCTCCAGAGGTGACACCAGGTGCACAAATGCCAACCCAGAAAGAAATTTTAAATGAATCAATCTCAAATCATCAATTTTTTATTCCCTAAAATGTGTAAAAACTGCTATATAGCCAAGAAAGTAAAAGTTACAGATAACTGATGGGCCAGTAAGTAGACTTTATAACATCCACTTTAAGTGCATTGCCAGTATATTTGAAAGAGCAGTTTACTTAGGAACACTGGCATTCTTGCCATGCTTTCAAAAGTATGCAGAACTCTCCTTGTGTTAAAAAAACTTTCTTTCTTGCACAGCAAGATACTGAAAGAGTAACTTTTTATATGCTTAATTCAGAGTTTCACAAAAAATCACATGCTTACAGTAATTCAATTGATTTCTCTATTTAAGAGGTTTCTTTCCAGAAATTAGAATACACAATTCTCGTACTAAGTAGCTGATAATTGGCTTTCCTGTTAATCCCAAAAGGAGAAGAAAGGAATAATACAGGAAAAAAGGGATACTTAAAAATAATACACTTATGTTTCACAAAAAAACCCAATGCAACATAAAAGGCTTCCAAGGACTTAGGTCTCTGACCTGGTCACGACTTTATAGATGATGGACATCACGTCAAGAGCACCACAAGCAAAGAATCCTTTCTCAAAGTTTCAGCTAAATTATCACTAAAAGCAACAGCTAACAAGATCAAACAGTTCAGCTATTTAAATAAGAATGGAAAATAGCTGAGAATAATTTCTTATTCCTTTACTTTGTAAATCCACATTCCTTACTCCTTTATTTCACATTTCTTACCCCTTTACTTTGTAAATCCATGTACCTGCTCTTTACTACTTTGAGAAAGAATCAAGGCATACTGTTTATTTCTCTTATGTGGATAAGAGAAGTATGAATTCAACCACACCCTTCAAAAAACTTCAAAAATACCATTTCTCAGTATGAATTTTGTCAGACACTGGCAGCCTTACAGAACAGTCACAGCTCCAGCCAGCAAAGACGTCCTCTCATGGAGTTTCAAATAGATACAACAATGCCTTCATTTATTAAATTGACCATACCTGCCTATCACAATTTCTCTCAGGCATGCAGCACTGAAGATTAATAAAGAGCATGTGGAGCAAACAAGAAATACCCCCTGAGATCAAGAATAACAAATTTCTGCAAAAAGACAGTTAGAGATAAGTCCCTGCTATCAAGTACTGTTTGCACAAAGCAGCATAGAAGTGCAAATCACAAAACTCTCAGGAGACTCCCACATCACATCTGCGTACAAGGGAAACTTTTACATCTAACCTATGGTTTGGGACAAACTTCTCAAATATGACTCTTTTAAACAGTAATACACATTCATTCCTCTCTCAAAGGAAAATAATTACACCAAAAGCAGATTACAGAGAAACAGCAATACTTAAGAATTAGGTCTCGTAAATTCAGAATACTAAGACTAATTTTTATGGCTCGTACAACAAGCTTCAGTTCTTGCATGAGACAAGGGATCTTTTATGTGAAAACACCTTGAAGAAAAACAGATAAATAGTAAGTATTTTCCAGTAAAACAGAACTTGACACTTGCCATATATTGAGCATTCTCACTTGAAAGCCTCATCTAATTGGCTATTTAGTTCAAAACAACCATATCACAAGACCTATTCCAGAAGAGTAACATGGAAGCAAGGAGAGCTGAAGAACAAGGCAGCTGCTCAGCTTCCTTCATACTGACACACTCATAGGAACAGTCACCCCTTTTGGAATAAGAGAACAAAATTCTGAGTATCTTTTCTTTTATCCTGACATCCAGCATTGGGGGCATTTTCTCACTATATAGTAAGGGTTAAACTGAAAGCATTTAATAGAGATTACTCTGTGAATATTTAGGATCTTCATGGCTGGTAGTGTCAGCTCTGGAAGCTGGCTGTTGGGCCAGGCCAAGAGGATTGATGGACAATGAGGTAATCAAACAGATGTACACAGCACTTTAGATTTTCTTCCCTGTCACTAGGGCCAAGTGCCTTTCTGTGTACAGCACAATTTCCAGGTACGGGAAATCAACATATGGGATGGTTGGAAAACAAAAAAACCAAACCCCAACACCCTAAACAAAAACATGATGGCTTTTTACTTAGAAATCTACTTGGAAATTTGGCTTGAACTGCCATAAAAGTGTTCTAGCCCAAGAGCATTTGGTCACTGATGATTATCACCAAAAGAGACAGATTGGTATTGTTAAGACAACATCTAATAAAATGAAATAAGCACGGACTGAAAGAGGCATTCATCCCCAAGCACTGTCATGCTTTAACATCCTGCTGAGTTTGTACATTTGTGGGATATGGGCTATATTAGAGCAGCACATGGAGCCAATACCACATCAGGCCTCACAACCTGAAGCTAGAAATCCACTTCTTGGCAATTCCAGTACAGATTCTCACAACTTCATTTAGTCCTGGACATGTCTTCAAATCCATGCCCACTTTCTTCCCAAAGAAGCTGAACCTGTGTCAAAGAAAACTAGACTACAGCTTGCCTCACTGCTCTGCAAGAGTTCCCTCCCTGGCACACACTGCTGAGAGGATGTTTGGCTAAAAGGAAGGACCCAATTAAATTCTATCTCCAAAGAGGTGCAGGAAGTACAGACTCTACTGTTTCTCATTCTGAATGGAAAATGCAGATGTTTAATGGGGGTAGTATTAAGCTTGCATGAACCACTCAAGATATTTTGCACTACATCTATATAAGCAATGAAAGAGCTCTTCTACTAAACACAAATAGTTTCAAACACAGCTATCTCTGTACCCATCACTTCACAAAGGCACCTCTGGCTATTGCTATGGATACTAAACCCAGAGAACATCTTGTCACCTTCACCTGGAAACTCAGATCTACTGCACTAAAATTAGCATACTGAGGGTATTTCATTTACACTTTTTAAAATACACAAGACACTTCTTTGTAGAGACATTTCAGGGGTTTGGAACACACAAGGTTTAAGACTACCACACTTTTCTCAAGAAAATACTTTTAATAAACTTTAAATGTGAAGTAACTTTAAAAGGTAGATGGTACAGCTCATATGGGAACTGACTGGCACAGACTGACCATGCCCAAGCTTCTCCCCCACTCAAGAAACTGCCTTTGATTATGAAGTGGAAGGGGACAGAGTCATTGTGGCTGTGGAGTTTCACAATTAAGTTCATCACAAAATGTACACAAAGGTCAATTTTACCAATAAAACTGCTGCTAATTCTTTTACTCCACTAGGAGTGGTCACGCATTTTTAATAGCTGCTTCTTTAACAAGTGTTTCTCTCTTATCTTTTGCTTTCCACAACAGGATGTTCACCTTTTCATTCTTTTCCACTATGTTGCCTCTTGACTTTTTGCTACTCTTTTGGCTGTTTGACCCAGACTGAACCAAGTGTCCTGCAGCAGTTGTCTGTCTCATCCTTAAGGAGTGCACAGTGAGACATGAGCAGCACTTAGTGACACCTTCACTGTGACAAACACAGAGTTCATTTTCCTCAGCTTTCAAATGTGCCTGCCCACACCTCTTCCAGTGTGACCTGGGAAAGGAACAAGTTAATGTTTGACTTCTGGTTTAATCATATACTTTTTCTTGTGGTTACTTGATAGCAGAGTCTGGTGCTGTGCAGGTCATTTGCTTGGGCTCCAAAGTCAGCAGTTTGTATTTCTGAATCAAGATTTGAGAGGTTACATAAACACATTTATCTTTGTGGTCTTTATTTTGGAAGGGGAGAAAAGTAAGTGTGCAGCTAGGAATGAGCAAAGGAGATGACTTGGAAGGCAGAGAACAGACCAGAAACATACTTCAACTATTGTATTATGTAACATAACATAAAAATGCTCTCTCATGGGCACTTCATCTATGCATGCAGGAATTTTAAGGCTTGATTTCCTTGTTATGCCAGTTCTTAGCTAGAAAAAATTCACCATCCCCTTTTCCCAATCGCAGCAAGTCTAGGACCTCTTTGCTCCACGCAGGTGCATGAGATGCAGCACGTTTTGCAGCAGCAATTCCGTAGTTCTGGGTGGGTGCATTGCCCCCCATTTAAATGATGGTTGACAGGACTCCAACACACAACACGGGACACACAAAATCAGCAGGGTCATTTTACTGCAGAGGGAATAAAGCAACCTGAACAACTGACAAGCTAGTGCAAAGTAAAGATATACACGTGAACATCTCTGCATTAACTCTTTTCAAAGTGAACTTAATCCATTCTCAAAGCAGACGGTAGAATTTACATTCACTGGCCAGTTAGCTCCAGTGAGAACAGCATCACTTGAAAGCAGAACATTCATTTGAAAATAGCTACCGTAAACCTTGTCTACCTCATTCCTCTGTAAACAAACATTAAGAACCTGACATATCCATGGCAACTTGTGCTGTGGAAACGAAAATTCAACATAACCTTTTAAAAATGATGCCAGTTATTTTACAAAGAATTCACTGAAAGAACTATAAACCCTGTAGGGTCACACTGTAATAATAAATTTAAATGTCTGTGCAGGCCTAACTTAAAACAAGCACCTGCAGGAAGAAGCCTGCAGGGATTTCAACCTGATGCTACCAGCTTTGGAAAAGGTATTTCATTGCCCTGAAGACCCCACACGCCCTCTCACTCTTCAACACTGCTGGTCTGTTGAACCAGAACAACATCACACAGCATTGCCCTCAGCCTCCAAAGGAACTTAAATTAAAAAATAAGTCCTTCGGCTGTATTGCTGTATCAATGCTCCAAGACAAACCAGCTTATACCAATGCAGCCTCCTTGCTTAGAAAATAACAGGGATTCCAATAAAATTTAAATTCTGCAATCTTTCTGTACCTTTATAAATCATGAATGAAGTAAAACAACTATACCATACATCTGAAGCCTTTGAGAAAGGAGCTGCCTTCAATAACAGTGTGGAACCAAAAAAAGCAAAGGAAGAAAAAAAGTTTGCATTTTCCATAAATAAAGACTAAGGAAAATACCACAAGGTTAGATATTTTTAACCTATCAAATTTTTAAATTATTGTTCTTTAACCTGAGGATACTGTAGCAGAAGAATTCAAACACAACCTAGGAATTCATGAATGAAAACCTCGGGCTTACATACTAACTTTTAATGCAAAAAGACGTCTGAGAGTTTTAATTCTGTAGCGACAGACAAAAAAATTAATCCTTACAGCATTACATTCTGTGTGTGGAAAACAGGGCCAGGAATTAAACATGCCCTTCAGCAAATCACAATTCAACAACATGTCTAAGATTAAGATGCTGACAGTTCTGTCTCCCAGGCCCAAGTTCCTGCTACCAGAGTACACCGCCTCTTATTCATGCAATTTAATTGCCAGGTTTAGAAAAAAAAGGCATGCAAGATAAAGGCTGCTATCTGCTAATGAGGGAATGGTTCATTTTATATCTTAATTCTGACCCTGAGGAATGTGTGAAGCAGTCTGAAATCTCAGAATCTGGTATCAAACTTACCATGGGGTTTGAAGAGTCTAATTTCTCCCTCATCCCCAAAGCAATTTTACGTATAGCTGGGGAAGTAAGATGATTCTGGAAGTTTGTAGCCATCAGTATACACTTAGTGTATCAACTGGAAGATATTTACAGACATGAGATGGAAGTGAGCCAGAAGATTTATAAAAGTATTTCCCCCTCTCCCCCAGTGCAATATTACTTTCTTTGAAGAGCAGGGAATGGAAATGAGGGAGTACAGATGTGCAATTTTGATAGCAAGACCCATTATCACAAAATGAGAAGGTGATTAACATGGGCCCAGTGCTATTAACCACTTTGATACCTTTTTAATTTGAATGTCCCTGCTTTCTAGAAACCCTTCTAGGATTTTCTAATACTCTAATGGTTAGAAAGGAGCTCAATAAATCAACTAATCCTGCCTCTCAGGACTGGGGGAGAAAAAGATGGTCTAGACAGAGTTAATCTGTGCCTTATGAGGCACTCTAAAAATGGCAATACCACAGTCTTCCCAAGTAATCTGTTTTAGTGGGTCACAGTTCTTTTCTAGTGTTCATTTACACTCCCTCTGTTGCAGTTTAAGCACTTTACCAGTGGTTCTGTTGTCAGAGTGACTAGGCTGAAAAATGCTCTCCATATTTATATCTCACCTGAGGAAGACTCTTCCTTCCCTCTGTAATCTTCCATTCTGTAAGGGAAACACTTCTCAATCTTTCTGTGAATAAAACAATTACATTTTCAATACTTCATTCTTTACTTTCCTCTATATTGTCTTGTAATCTAGCTTTTCCTGGGGTGAAATGCTTAAGCCTAGCATGAAAGATTATCATGTGATATGTGGAAACTCATCCTGCTTACATATCACAGTAAATCCAAGTTGTTTGCAGCAGCTGCGTTAACAGAATCATATCTGGCTTTTCAATTGCAACATCCCCAGAACTCTTTTCAGAAAACTTATTCTACTCCTCCACAGTCTTCTTGTACAGAGATGATAAATTGAGGATCTCGAATCTTGCCCTCATCCAAAAGGCATGGTTTTCTCCCTCCCAGACTGCTTCTTCTCTATCCTCAAGTCACTCTGAACCCTATCCACATTGTCCAACACACTCACAGCAATTCCAAGCTTGATACCATCTGCTGCTAATACTGCACAGCCTCAACGTTTCACTTAAGTCAAAATTAGTGACAGAACCCTGCAGAGACCATTCAGTCTCCACATCCTCTAGTCTGACAGCAATCCATGAAACTATTTAAGGCTTTTCACCAACTTTATGGTATTTAGTGAAACATCCTTGCTTATAACACAGAAAAAGCCATTAGAATAACTAGCTAAACTAAGAACATATTTGTTCCTCCCAAAAAAGACTGGATACCGTGCCATAAAAGGAGATTTGACTGGTTGTGAATTTGGGTTTGAGAAAATTCAAATTTATGTTTATTTAACACTTTTTGTACTTACTATTTGTAAAACTTACCCAGTGGTTCACATTTGTTGCAATGTTTTTGCAAGTGGACTCCAGATCTCTCGTGCTTCTTTTCCACCTGACCCACTTAGATACAGGTGCTGGGCTTGGCTTCTCTCCCGATTTAAAGAACTTCAGCTGTCTGCATGGAAACTGATAATGGTTCTGTGATCAGGAAGCAGGTGAACCAAATTATCCTTAAGTTTCACCTGCTTTCCAAATTAGCCCTTTTGTAAGTGTCCTTCATCTTCCTGATATAAGAAAAATTCCTATGCTTCTGTTTCTGGTGTCAGGTATAACTACAGCTTATCCTGCAATAAAGGTATGTCTGAAACAAGTGTGCTAAACATACAGTTTAGAATTTTTAAATGTGTTCTAGGGAAGAAAGTTCATTCAAACCTTTTCCAAAAATGTTGCGACCAATTGATTTTTTAAAGTATTTTCACCACTTGAGTCTTTTATTAGTTGTCTGCACCCCGATTTATAAACACCCAGCAGCATTTCACATTCAAGTTAACAGTTCAGTTTGGTAAGCTGGGATAACAAAGTCTTATGTTGCAGATGTAAATGGTCTCACTGACCACCAAACACCTCCTTGGTGCTAAATGAGGACTCTTGCCTCCTGTCCTGGTTGAGCTGTATCAACCATGCTGGTGCACATCCCACCACACCTTGAGCTCATTCTGTGCCAGGACTTTACAAGGACTAAGTATGAGCACAGCTGCTGCACACGGCAGCCACATCTACACCTAAAACGACTTGATATTGTTAATTATAGACAGCCTCTCAGGAAGCTGTCTGTACATGTCTAAATTCACTGGAAGGAGGTAACTCTGAGAAAAAAAGAATTTAAGTAGTGGAACAAAGCACCTGCCCTTCTCCATGGAATAACCACGAGTGCTTGTTTTGGCCCATGGTTTATTACACTACACAGCACACCATGGAGGGCTACCCAGAAGCAGCTCACAGAAGAGATAACTACATCCAACTAAGAACTACCAAAATATTTATTCAAACTTTTCACTTGTTGCATTTCTGTTTTCTACTCTGCTCCATTCTGCTCAAAGCTGCAATACAATGGGGAAAATTCATAACACAAACATGAATACAAATTTCCAGAAAAGACAAACAAGATACCACAGAACATCCTCTTAACAGGACTAACAGAAGAGCTGGTATTAAGCCTTGAAGAGTAAAGCAGTACAACTGTTTTGAGCTATCATTCGGACCCATTATTATCAGCTGTCTAAATTTTACCTTAATACCTTTGACACTAAGGCACTGACCACCAGAGCCTTCCCTGAACCAGAGAGGGCAATGATGAGAGGTACCGTAGATAAGAGAGGTCTCAAAACTAAGAAGTTATCACAGAGTCTCATAATCCCATTATTATGGCTTCAGTTGTGGGTTTTGTAGATTTAGCAGCCTTCAATTTGTAGGTTCTACAGACTTAGCACCCTAAGTTCTAAAATCAGCAAGGAACTCTAAACAGCATATTCAAATTGCCTTTGAGGGTTAGAGGATAAGATGCCAATTTAAGAAAAAACAAAATCATGTTTGACACAAGCAAACAGATGCAGTTTCTCCTGCCTAGGTAGTAAAAAAAAAAGTAGAAAATCATGTATTTTTGGAAGTCAGTAACTTTACTGCGTATGCAACCAGTAAAGCCATAAAAAAAGAGAAGTTAAAGGGCTTCACAAAGTAACAAAAGCTAAGAGAGGGACAAGCCTTCCCCAATCCATTCAATATCGCACATCTGTGATCAAAATCTATTTTAAAAAAAATAATTAAAACCCCTTTCAATTTCCTCAGAAAGCAGTTTGGTTTGTAGAACTCAACCATATACAGGGCAATAACAAACAACCATGTAACCCTCTTACAGAAAGGCCATGAAAAAAAGTAAGAAATCTGTCTGGAGTTTGTGTTGGCCAGGCAAATCAATATACTTAGTCATAACTCAACTGCACTACTTACAAAGCAAGTAATTGTTTTCCCACTAATGCCATCTCTACCATTTTTAACAGAGAACAAGTTGCCAAAGTACTCAGTTTGCAGCAGATCAAACTGGCTTTGCTTGACAGCAAAAAATAGCAGAGAAAAGCAGTTTACTGATGCAACAGTTAAGCAGTAACACAAAAAAACCCCAGTTACAGTTCACAGTCAACCACAACTACTTTCTTCAGCTGTCTTGGTGTGTGAACATTATTACACAATGACATTTCCAAAACCCTTGGAGCAAATCTTGCTTTTTCAGTTCATAAAGTTTCACTGTCACAGAAAATACACGATGACTAATTCAGGCCCAAAAAGTGTCTACGACCATTCAGGATCTTAGACTTCACTGTCACAGAATGAGTTCTAAACTATATTAACGATCTGACTTTAAGTTTTAATAATGGATTTTGGTTTTAATTCCATTATGTTTTTATAAAGCTATCAGCATGACATACATTTCACATGACTTAACTTCAAAGGGTTAAGATTAAGTTACTGAATTCTTGCAATACCTGCTGTAGTTTTTTATAGTATTAAAGAAGCTATCAACAGTAAGTGAGAACATATGTTTAAGACTAGGGTAAAGTTTATTCCAGAAGGCAAAAATTCCCTTCAGCTTTATATAATTATTTAGAACAGCATACATATGAAAGAAAATATTTTAACTTACTTGCATATTCAAAGTATGTGGCATAGCACTCAGTAATTTTCTAAGCCCAAAACATGATAACCACAGCAATCTTTAATTAATTACCTAGTTCTCAAAATCCCCCTCTTCCTTCCTCCCACTCAAAGATATCTCCACATCACCCAGTTTTGATGCAACTTCAAGAACTGCAGCCCAAGAGGGGTGTTTCAATATTAAATACTTTTACCATTAGAAATGGATCCTATCAGCTGTATTGCTGAGCACAGCAACTACTTTCAGTAAACACAACAGGGAGAAAATTCCTAAGGAAGTCTTCTAAGTTCACATCGAGTCTAAAAGCATTTTCAGTCTAAACCTGTAAGTGTCAAGCACCCTCTAGGTCCTACAACAACTAATAGGAAAGTGCAAAACTCGGAAGACCACAAATGAGGCTTTGTGAAGAAAACAACAAACTCCAAAACCCCCAGCTTTAATTCCAACACTACCCCGAAGCACAAGCGTAATCTGAGCTGTACCATTTCACTCACATTCCAGGTAGAATGGATTTTGTGTTTACAAAATGTGTCCTCTCAAATCTCACTACTGATGCTCCATCCTATCTAAAAATACTTAATCACAGACAAACACTTCACGAAAGGCAGCTCATTGGCAAATGCATCTTCTCTAAGTTAAAACACAGAAAAATTATGTTACGCATACAGTTAAATTTGGTATTGGAAAAGAAACCTTAAAGAGATCTGCATTGAAAGAAACAATTTCTTAAGTCAGTCACTTTATGTCTGAATTACTTGTCAAGCATATTGATTGACCAGACATGCACAAGTAACAGGAAGATGATGCTGTACTTAACACTTTGAAACCTGAAACAATTCTCCTCGAGACTCTCTCCAAACACTCAGTAAACAGCAAACAGGATACTTTTAAAAAGCAAGGCACAAGCCCAGTATTAGCTGTGGCAATAAACCTTAGTGCCTTTGAGATTGACTTCCTGGTTCAGCTCCAGCAGGCATGTCTTATCACATGCAAGGATGGCAATGCCATAGAGAAATACCAGGAAGTCTAAAACAAGGCTGTTTACAGCCCCTGACCAACCTTGGTTACATAAAGACGAAAGATAAGAATTAAAGCTCTGGAAGGGGGAGATATTCTTGTCAACCCAGGAATAACAATAGTTTAACTTCTAAACACTCTGGCTCTGCACAAGAAAGGAGTATTGCTGAGCACGCAGGCTTCACCCAGGAGTATAAGTGTTTTCAGATGACAAGGCAAACATTTTCCCTTATTAAAGCCTATCTCCCTCCCATTTTATCTGCATGTGAAGTTCATTAACAAGGAGAGACTACACAAGACTAAACCACAGTTTCCATCTGCTAATAGTTATGGCTTAATTCAGTCATTTTTATTAATTTGTGTTACATAGCACAAGAGTTATGTTGTAGTATAGACAGCACAAGAATGTTTTTATCATGCTGTGTTTGTCTGTTTCTACAAAAACAACAATGCTATACATAAAGATAGACAGCAAGACCTTTCTTCAGAGACTTGAATGCAGAAAGCTGATGTTATTTCCAGTCATATGTTGGCTGTACCAACCCATCAGAAAGCAAGGTTTTCATGGCTCCCATAGAGGATAAAGATGGGGGGAGGAATCAGAACAGGGAGGGCAGAAAGAATGTTTCTTTCACAGCTTCTGTAAGCTGTGCACACTGTGACCAACACTCTGGGCTCTGCACCACTGAGGACATCCAGCATGGCACACTAACATGCCCCTCTTGAGGTTACCATACAGCTTCTCTCATTTTGGGCTGCACATCTTAAGCTGTCTCCATACCACAAGACCTCTGG
>NC_045478.1:100496003-100531003 GCF_009650955.1 Corvus moneduloides | reverse complement strand
CTTGGGAGGAGCCTTAAAGAGGAATTTGGTTTGCAATTGGTTAGTCCAAGCCATAAAATACGGTACTACCAGACCACAAACAGTTTTTCCCTCTTCAAGAGTAGTTAGAGTTCTTGTTATCTGATACACTCCCAATTCTCAGAGGACTTGAGGGGAAAGAAAGGTGACAGAGTCAGGCTTATTTCCCTCAAGTAGTTTCCTCATTCATCCCTATTTATTCTCAGGTTGGTTCAGATAGAGTACAGGGTCATTTATAATTGCATCTGTGTGTCTGAAATTAAGTTCTGGGACAGGAAGAATCAGGTATTACCTCTTTTTCAGAGGAGACATTTGGAGGGAATTTGTATCTTCTTACCTCTGACAGATGACTGCATTAGCACAAAATTAATCCAAATCTGTGGCCCCCAAGATGTTGTGATGCATTTGAATGCAAGTCTGACCTAAAGAGAATCCTTAATTAACTGTATGTCCTTAGGGAGTTTCATAACACAAAGTTGCAGGGTTATACTTGGAACTTATGTTGCTTATGTAGAAATCAATGTGTGTTATTTTCAGTTTGGGTTTTTGTTTTGTTTCTTGGGGGTTTTTTTTTTGTACTTTTTATAACTTCTGTTGATGACCTTAGACAAATCTAAGGTCCAATATTTTCAGCAAGGTGGTTCATCGGGTATTTTTGTAAAGAAAAAAATTATTCATCTGCTTATTCTGCTTATTGGGAGATGGTGTACCAGAAAGGTTCCTTGCAGCCCACTCATTCTCTTGGCAAAGTGGAGAATCCTGACAGCAGAATACAGCATAAACAAGTTGACTTTTACATGTATACGTTCTAATGTTGCTCATCTAATCTTTTTAGTTTAATATTTACTATATATATGGATAAGTACAGTAAAACTCAGACCATCTATTCCTTTGACTTCTATAAGAAAGTTCCTCTTATAGTCTTGACTGGGCACAGTGCTCTTTCAGTACCCTCTCCAATCAGAAGTCAAAAAGGGAGTGTTAAGAATCAACCTAGTGCAAAAAGCAATTTTTGCTAGGGGAAGACACCACCTGCAGATGACAACAGAAGTGAGGAAAGGAATTCTGAGGCTCCTTGAAGTTCCTAGCCTGTCTTGTGCTGAAGGCTTGGGAATGAGGAGTAAAAATTATTACAGAATGCTTACCACCTTCTGCACCAGAGAGATAACCTCCCCACCCCCAGTGTGGGATACTTTTGTGGGAGCCCTTAGCTGCTTTTCCAAGCCAACCATTAAGGAGATTTTTCATATTTCGTCTCCTTCCTCTCTCATTTTGTCTGTCTTCTTAGTTCTAGCTACAGACCTATAAAACTCACCAGTCCTAAAGATATTTGAAAACAGGGAACAATGGGGATGCATAACCCATTTTGAAATTTAATTTAATCTGTTCACCAGAGCAGGAGTTAGGGGTATTTTGCCTTGGAATAATACAGCATTTAAATTTTGATTTGCATGGGTACAAAACTCCTGGTTTTGCATACACTTCAGGATGATTACTGAGTAATGTTTAGTTGAGCTTCAGTAGATTTTGAACAGCTTCACAATACACCATCTACTAGCATAATTCCTGTCAGTATCAGGTATCCTGTTCTTTTCTTTTCTGTAGTACAGGTGTCTCTGAGGAAAGCAAAATGAAAGTCACTCTCTAATTCCTACATCTGACCATTTACTTGGTGAAGACTCTAGCATCAGACCACAGATGGTGTTTTAATTGATCTTGTGCATCACTCTATTCCCATAGTTATGTTTTTTGTCACATGTACATTTTCTGTCTTGTACTTTGTAATTTATTTGGTTTCCTGTGATAAAGCAGGCACATAGGGCTGGACCCCATTTCTGTGAGGAATGTACTATCAGTTCTTAACAGACTGAAGTTCCTAGTGACTGCCTATAGAAGGATAGGCTCTAAGACTGTTTCTACTCCCTTGGAATAGTCTAGGGAATAATAGCAATCTTCTGGAGATGGCTCTGGTAAACAGTATTGAGTAAAAGGGAATTTGCCAATCAGTTTTCCTACAAAAACAGTCTTTTAGTTAATGAATGTCTTCCAGAATTTTTAACCCACATGAAGGCTACATTGACAGTGCTTAGGTATCTATGGTAAGTACTAAATGAAAAAAAAAACAATTTATGACATTAAACACAAAATAATTAATTTCAATGACATAACCCAAACAAGATATATACAATCTGGCTAGAGCTTCCACAGATAAAGAAATTGGGTTTGAGTATTTCTATGTGTTGGCTTCAAACAAATAAACTTCTCTTTAGAGACTAATATGAACTCCATCTGTTTTCTCAGGTAGAGAAAGCGTGATGAAAACTGGGATTTGACAAGCTTTTGATTAAGTTTTCCTTTGCACTTTCTAAGGGGGAATCAAATTAGGTTTTGATTATGTAAGTTTGTAGTGTGATACCAGAAAGATCAAGATACTGTGATAGGTCATCCTTTTATAGGGATGATTGTGTGCAGTTACTGTGGCTGTTTATGTTACTCTATGTGATTTTGCCCTAAATAGTCTAGAGGGAAGGGCTTTATACGTAAGTGCAATAAACACTCACCTGAGTGATTCTGTGGTTCTTTCAATCTATAAGTGCATCATTTATGACATTTCATGAAAGGTGACTGGAAAAACCAAAAGAATGTCTTATGTCAAACAAAAATCCTAGATCAAGTTTAGAGCTTCATTCCTTCCAAAGTATTACAACTAAGTGTAATGGCATTTGACAGTATTGACTTCTTTTATATGACTTCTTTCGGCTGACTCAGCATTCTGAAAAAATAAATAGTGTTCTCCCTTTGTGATTGAAAGGGTTAAATAGTACCAATTCATTACCACTCACAAAAGGATTTATTTTCTTCTCATAAATCAGTTTTATTCCACATTTTTATTATTCCCTTGGGTCAGCTGCTCCAATTGAAATCAATACAAGTGCAAGTGACACAATCAATCTAGATATTTGATTATGGATTTGAGACTCCAAGTTCTGCTCTGTGTGTTTAGCTAGTCTCCTTCTGATAGTGTCCCTGGAGAATGGAAAATTCTTATTGGCATCCATGAATTATGGGCATAGATTCAGAAACCAGATACTGTGATAATCTCCATTTATGTACTGCTGCAGCTAGGGAAAAAATGTTCTAACCATGGAGAAGCAAGCTTGAAGGTTTTGAAGCTGACTGTTTCTGAATGGTTTTTTAGTGTATAAAATCCCTCATGAAATAAACTTGATAAAGTCTCATCATTTGTCTATAAAACCCCTCAAACAAAACACATGAAATCAGGAACTATAAGCTCTGTCATCAGCTTAAGATTGCAAATGCAGCAAATGCTTTTGCTATTTGATGTCTTGCATACAATGTGACGTTTTGCCACTTGGATTACTAAACTGTGCTGGGACACTTCCTCCTGTTCATATCAGGATATCAGTGCTTGGACACTGGAAACCTTTTTGAAATACAGAGAAGTTGGTTCTACTCATAGAATCCTTTCCACAGTTTGGTTTAGGTCATGGGCTGCGTTCTTACTGTGTGTCTCTAAAACACTTAGTACGGCGTGCGGTGTGGGGGATCCAGAGCTGATGCCCCTTGGTGCTGTTGCAGAAAAATTGAGTTACAGTGGAGATGACTATAATTACAGCAGAGATTTAATGTACTTAAAACACTGTTTTAACTGGAAGGTCTAAATGAGACCGACTCAGTTGCAAGACTCATTACATGTTTCTGTGTTTATGAAAGAGTAATGAGAAAAACCAGTAATTCAAATCAAAAAGGTTTTGTCTTGGCAGCTTCATCAACAATTACAGAGGTTTTTTTAGTTCAAAGCCTCATGGCACTGAACTGAAAGCTCCAAGGGATAGATGAGACCACACACCAAAGGTTCTTTCCTGCCTGCCATCATGATGCAGCCTAATCTCGGCTGCGGTCATTAACTATCCATGGGGTCTGTGCTAACTTTCTTGCGTGAGCTCTCACATCAAGCTGTGGGCTTTATTCTTTTTTCAGTCCATAGAATTAATGAGCACATAAATGCACATTACTTAGTGTTTGTAACACTAATAATCACTTATTTCTACTGACAGGAACATGCTTTCATCATAATGATTACCCCTGCTTTGCCTTAGGGTTCTTGAAGCATTCTACAAATATTCATAGAATCATATAACAGCTGAGGTCAGAGAGCACCTCTAGGGAACAACCAGTTCAAGCTCTCTTTTCCAAGCAGGGTTAGTTGGAGCACATTGCCCACGACAGTGTCCAGCTGGGTTTTGAGTATCTCCAGAGTTGGAGACGCTGAGCAACTTGTTCCAGTGTTTGACCAATTTCAAAGTAAAAAAGTTTTTTCTTAGGTTTAAACAGAATTTCTTGTATTTTCTGTATGTACCCATTGCCTTTTGTGCTGCTGCTATATATTGCTGAGAAGTATTTGGCTACTTTATACCGTCACAGCAGGTATTTGTACTCATTTTTAAGATCCTTCCCCCTCTTCTTGGGGCTAAACAACCCCACTTCTCTCAAACTCTCTGTGTGTGACAGATCCTTCAAGCCCTTAATCGTCTTTGCATGGACTCCACTCCAGTTAATCTAGATCTGTGTTGTACTGGGGACTCCAGAACAGGATGAGCTCTCCAGGTGTGTCTCGCCAGGCTGAATAGAGAGGAGGAATCCCTTTCCAATGTCAGTGACAGACAACATACACATTCTTCACATCTTAGGACAGTCTAAGATAGCTCTACCAAATCTGAGTCTGTAAGAAGCCTCTTTGAGTGATGACTTGAGTACTAGTCAGGAACTGCATCTGGGTCTTTGAGCTTTCAGATTTCTGCTGTGTGCGCCAACACGGATTTTGAACTTGCTCTTCAAATATTTTCCATTTTTCAGATTTAAAACTAAAGGCTTCTTTTAATTTCCATGGAAAAAGGAAACAGATAAATTTTTTCAGTGCAGATAATGTGAAACTCTTCTTATTTACAGGAAAAGTAAAATATTGGATTAATAATTTTTCCAGTTTCCCACAGTGCTTTTAAATGACCCGTTGTGACTCATTCAGCAACTCCTCCTAGCCTGTGAGAGTGAAGTTTTCATGTGTTGAGAGCCTTTAAGTTTTGGACTCCATTTGATGGACTGTGACCATGATATGTCCATAGGAACAATACATCTGTCAGCTCAGGAGAAGGGGAATGAATAGTGATTCAAGATATTGAGGCAAAAAATCAGCAGTGTGCTCATCTGAAAAAAAGAAAGAAAAAAACAAAACAAAACAAAACCTCCAAAACAGAATGCCAAAACATAAAAACCAGCCTCCTCTCAAAACACATAAACCCCCCAATAGTTTTTTGAAAAGAGGGGTATGGCTCAAAGCCAAGCTGCTTCACAAGTCAGTATAACAATTGAGATGGCAGTTTGAGAACAGTTCATTATTGCAGTTCTTAGGAAAAGTGAGCCACCAATAACGTCAAGGAAATATTTTCAGCTGGTTTTCTATTGGAATAATCAAACTAATGGAAAGTGATATTTTTATTCTGAATACTGCTTTAGAAACAGTGGGAAAGGGAGAAAGGAACAAAGGAAAAATCTTAGCTGGGAGGAAAAGAGTAGATTTTGTGGTAGATATGAGGCCGACGTATAGGCAAAACTAATGGACAAAAGAATGAGCTTAGGCACAAAGAAGTGTGCATAGTCACAAAACTTCCCCCCAAAGATGGGGGGCCAAAGAGACACAAACTAACATAGGGACAGAAACTGGTGACAGTGAGGATGAGTTCTGGGCAAAAGGGCCGAAAAAGTGCGTTCCTGTTTCATTTTTATTTTGCTCTTCTGATCTGATATTAATTTTTTACATGGCCCAAGATAGAAGGCTTAACCTCCTTTTGCTCATAGTCATACAAAGCAGGCATAAAAAGAACTCTAAGTGTTTGTGATAGTTAACTAAGTAATCTTTGTATAGGTACTCATATGAATTGTTCATTGAGCTGGATTTTTGCTACATTTAGTCTTTGAGTAGTCTTCTTCAGTGGTAATAGTTCTGCTTCTGTCTGCTTGAATATCGTGGTACAACATATTCTGTAATGTAAAAAAGGTTATCAGGACATAATGGAACTATATGTAAAGTATGGATTGGTATTAACCACGAATGCAGTGATACTAATAGAATTACTTGGTATTTGCCCACACTTGTGAAATATGTGTCTTTCTCTCTTTACTACATAAAAATGAGACATCTCAGTTTATTAGCTTTTTCCTTGAAAACATTAATTTTGATCCTGATGGAAGGAGTCCCTTTAGATGTGCCAAATTAGGAGGGAAAAAAAGTTCTTAAATGTGAGATGAACGTGTTTAGTTTGTATTATTTCTTTGCTGTGAGAATGATTTCATGTTGTATCATTTCCTGCGCTCCTGACAACCTTTGTCACATGAATAAGATATCAGGATGCTAATGACTAATATACAGTATTCTGTGTCTGCTGATACTATACTGTACTGCTGTGACCTTTGCAATATTATGTATTCTGATTGGCTGTGCATTTCACCTCTTCCCTACAAGTTAATAAGGCTGTAAAAAGGAGAGAACTTGAAATCGCCAGCCAGTCAAATTACAGAATATTGAAAAGGTCAGAGCAGTACAGCACACAGAAAAAAATTATGGAATATATGAGGCATTAAAATTCTTGTGACAATGATTATAACAAGAATGGAAAAGGATACCCATTTATGTTATTTCAATCTAGTGAACTCTGTAGGATGACGGACCCAGGACAGCAGTAATTTACGCACCACTGACTAACAGGAGCTTAATTCACCTATTTACAGGGGTGCTCAGTAACAGGAATGCACATCTGCTTGGGAGCCCCTGCAAAGTGTCCACCTAAAACCATACTGAACCCTCAAGTACAGATACTCACCAGCTAGAGTGCTTTTTGAAGCTTAGAAGTTTTAAAAAGTGATTTTGAGTGGAATATGTACTTTTGTGTCTTTTTAATGCAAGCATGTTTTATTCCTTGACTTGTTTCAACTATACATAACTTTTAAGTATATTTATGGATATTCTTTAGCCCTCATTTCTTCATATGGATCTTTTCCTGAAAAACTGACATGCTTTGATCTGATATAAACTAGGTATAAACTGGGAACAGCAGAAGTATTTCTCAAATAGCAGCCTTTGGCAAAGAAGCCCCTCAGATAATTTTGGGGAGATGTAGAGAACTGAGCAGGAAGGCTAGTAAAGGAACAAAACCGTAACTATGCAAAAATATGGAAAGAGTAAGGAGCCTGGGGAAGCCCTTCATGTCTGCAAAGGATTTAGTTTTTTAGAAGACGTTATAGAAAATGGTGTCTCTGAGCGCTTGCCTGTTGAGATTCATCTTTTGGTACAGGTGTTTGCATGCCTTAAGTGTTGAAGGATGTGGTGAGCCAGATGTAGGAGTTTGTCTTCTGCCCCTTCAGGCTGTTCACGTTGAAAGAACCGTGGGCGAATCAGGGTTGTTGGAGTGCCACTGTCTGTTCATGGTAGGAATTACAAGGCAGAAATGAGGAGGTGTTCTGGTACAAACCACTTGTCTGAAGTAGAGCAATGTCTCTTAGGACTTTACCACTGTCTGGGGCAACTGCTGTTTAGATCTGCAGCACACTTGCTGGTGGGCTACAGTAGGACTTGGGAGCAGGATGGAGAGAAAAACACACAGGAAAAATGGAAAAATGGAGGCCTCATCCACTTATACTCACAAATTGGGTCCACACTGAGGCAGTCTGGGCAGGAATGGCATGGAGTGATATGACAGGGTTATCGCTGTATCACTGTCTGTCAGGCTGAACCTATGTGTCTGCATTTTCCAGCCCACTGAAAGCAAAGTTTAGGCAGTGAGAAGTGGCAAAGCTGCATATTGCAAGTCAGCCACAGCAAGACCTGCATTTTAAAAATGTTCTTCTAATATTTTACTTGCCAGCAGCACTGAGTTCCTTGGCTGGGAATTGGGATAAAACACCTTTTGTCTGTGTAAAATTTGGGTTAGGAAACTTGCAAGTACTCCTTAGCTTTTTATTAGAAGCAATGAAAAATTTTGAGCTGCTATGTTGTCTATCTCATTGTAAATTTGCGAGTTCATTTTTGAGCTGAATAAAATGGTTATGTAATTACATACTTCTCCTAATTATTGAGTAATTATATACTTCTTATAATTGCCGAGTAATCACTCTGCTATAACTAGAATTTAATGTTACAACTAATTGTATAATTACTGTATATTAATGTTGTTATCCAGGCAACTTGGAATAGAGTGTTATCCTTTTAATTCATTTTTTGTTACTCGAAACTGTATTTTTAAAATATAGTATAGGTAGCCATTGGAAGAAAGATTTAAAATGGAATAAAAATATCAGCAGAGGAATTACATGGTTTCCTTCCAGGCTCAGGTGGATGAAATTAAAATATGAATAAGTTAAAACTGTACTGTTGATAGAAGAAGTTTCATTTTCACATGAATTTGGCATATATAAATTTCTGTTAGACAAATTCCTTTTATGCTTGAGGTTTGAATCTATCTTATGTGCTGCTCTGTTAACACTGTATTTTTAAATTTTCCCACACACTGGAGGTGAAACGTTTGAAAAATGCATCTCTTTTTTTCCACAGCCAGCTGAGTCCTTAAGTGTTTAATGTCTCTAGGATCTTAAGAATATATATGTCAAATGTTGTTGCATGATCTTCACAAATAATAAGTCACAAACATCACAAAAACTGTGATAGATAATAGGGGCAGTATGCTTTGTTGGATTGCATCTTCTCCCAGATCACACACAGGGACAGTTTCACAAAGGTGCAGAAGGATAGTTTGATTTGCAATTTAAAAGCTGAGATCAAGTAATGCAGATGCATTTTTCTAGTGCTCGTTGAGTAGCCTGGGTACATAAGAGTAATCTCAGACAAAATAACTTCACTTCTGCAGGATTCTGTATGTGGAATGTGTAAATGTGGTTGCTCTTCTTGCATGATAAGAAGCTTTGCCTCCCTTGCTGTACCTAAAACAGGGTCTCTCAGATAAACTTCAGTGAAATCCAAAATAAATCCATCAGGCTTCATGAAATCATTCTACCTTCACACTGCTGTAGTCTGTTTGGGTGGTCTGGTGCTATGGCAGGGTGTATTTGAGGTAGGATTTGAGCAATGAGGTACCAGGCTACAAGGCAGACTTATAAAAAAGTTTTCCAAAGCTGTCCCCCTCCCCAAAACCTCAGAAAATAAGGTTGTTGTACGTTACCGGTAGAACAACTGAAAACATCAGTGCAGCTCATGAGCACCAAAATAAAGGAATGGCTTGGATTTGTACCCTAAGTGAACCAGATTGTTCATAGGAATCCCAAAATTAGAGGAAAATCCAGATCACTCATCCATGGAAAAATGTAATGTGAGCATGACTGAAATGTACTGCAAATGCACCTTAATGCACATCGTAGAAATATGGAATATTTAAAAAATTGTTTCTGATTGAATAGCATTCCAGTTTTAATAGTTAATTTGAAACTTGCATCAAAATGAGTAAGTCTGATGAGTGTCCCTTTAAAAATAAATTAAAAGGTTCATTTCCTTAGGTTTTTTGTAATTGTCTTATTTAGATTTTGTAGATGACTCAGATGTAAATATTGAATCTTCTAGCTGTGACAATGTCTTAATTGATTTACAATATTTTTATAGTTATAGTCTGTGTAATCTCATTCTCAAACTTGTGTGATTCTGCTGTTGTTTGTAATACAGAATTTCCACTGACTTCAGTGTGAGAGCTCTTCATGAATTGCTGGATGGTAATAGTAGTATTAATTGTTTATGTAGCACTTCATATATTCAAAATATGAGATGACATTTAAATGAGTCAGCTTGGCTCTCAGATATATGACCAAGGCCTTCATGAAGTCAAAAAAATGTTACTTGACATGTAATTTTTTATTTTCTAATCTAACTAGGTATTTTGGAAGGGTTGGGTTTTTTTCTATTTTCGTAGGGTAGAATATTGTCTTATCTTAATTTTGAGATCTTAAAAGGGTTGCAAAGGACATGTAGGTTGCTATGATGATTTCAGCTGGTAAACTGAGTACTTCAAATCCTTCTTTTGTCTTTGAGAGGACTGCAGGCCATGCTGGAAAGCTTGTGTAACTGCGGATGGCTGTTATGCATCCAATGGAATTAGCTTATAAACTCCTAAGTTAAGCGTTTTTGTAGAGAATTCGAAAGGTTTTGCCAGTCTTTCGTGGGCATAAGAATTATCATTAATGTTTGGAATCTGCAATTACCACACAACTGTTCTAGAACTTCTGTTTGCTGTATGTAGCAATCAGCTTTGCAACTGATTGATACATGTATTGGTTTGTTTATTTTCCAATATCTACAAATACCACAAACTGTTGGCAAAAGGAGAAGAAATGGTGAATAATATTTTTTCTTCGCAATAGACCAAAATTTTGTGTTACTGGTATAAATGGCAACTCTTCATTTGAGTAGAAATAAGACTTGGTTCATAAAGACAGTGAATTGTAGCAGATGCAAGGCCTAACATTTGTTCCTTCCCTCCCCCTCTTGTTTTTCCATAACAGATAATGCTAATTATTCTCTTGTAAATGATACTCGGATGTTGTGCAGCAGCAAGGAATTCAATGTATGGGTACCCATTAAAGGACTGATTCCATTTTCTAGCTACACAGTACAAGTGAACGTGTCCAACAGCCAGGGCAGCTTGATAAGTGATGCTATAACCATAGTCATGCCTCCAGGAGGTAAGTATGAAAAAGTGCTTTTTCTGTGCATGTAACAATTACACAAACACTCTGTTCCACAAAATGTTATTTATTATCGCAGCTGAGGACTGAAGTTCAGAAGAATATGTTTGCGTTAGTAGTTCTTACTCACAAAATTGTTCTTTTTGGCTTCTAATTTTTCACGTTGTTCCATTTAAGAACCAGAAAATGAAAATACATAGCTGTGTAGTTAGCATATTATGAAGGTGAGAAGTGCATTATGTACTTCATTTTTTTTCTGTGAATGGTGGTGTATTCTGGCATGGACAGCTAATCTAGCCCAAGAATACAGAGAGACTCACCTGCAGTTTGTAATCTGTTTTAGAGCAAAAGTTGTAAGTGCTGAAAAGGAACACTTACTGGATAGACTTAGAGAATTTGTTTAATAATAGTAATAGAAACCATTAGCAATATATTGAACGAGAACCCACAAAATAGTGTAGCTGTAAGAAAGTCAGTTACCATGTGCTGATTTGCAGTGAATTAGGCTGTAAGCCGGTCTGGATATTATTTCATAACAATTTGAAATAAAAGAATTGAGCAAATACACCCTAGTGCAAGGTTTTGTTTTGTGGCTTTGTTGTTGGGTTTTTTTTTTCAAGAAAGTTTACATTTATAGCTGATGTAGATGTGTTACTTTTGCATTTTATTTTCACAGACACCCTAGCTAATTAGTTTTTGTTAAATAAATGCCAATGGATACAATTAATTTAAGGCAATTTTGAATTTTTAAGTGAGAGTCCAACAACACTTGTTTTTGAAAGATGTGTGGCGTAGCTGTTGAGCAAGAACAGTGTAGAGGGATATACATATAATTTGAAAATAAAAAAAAAGAGGAAAAAAAAGAAAGAAAAACCGTCAACCTTACAGTTCAAAAACACAGGCTTGAAACAATTTGCTTGCAAACAGATGGATTGGGTTTGGGGACTTCAGGAAAGGAAGTAAATACAATACAGCGTTTTTATGACAGTTTACTGAGGAATAAGGAAAAAGTCAATTCCCAGCCCATTTTATACTTTTCCAATCCGATTTTCAAGTTGCACCTACTATTAACAAATATACATTCTCATATAATAATAAAACTGCATGTGAGTTTTACTGCTCATTTAAGTCTGAGCAGTAAAACACCAGTATTTCTAACTCCAGTGTCACATTTCAATTTTGCTTAGCAAAATTTGGTAGTGAAAATTTCACCAAATGACAAAGTAAAGGATCTTTAAAGATAAGCAAGGATGTGCACAAGTTTATGACAGCCATTAAGATACACTTTCTTTCATCATTAGATTGTTGTTGATTACAATTAGAAAACTTATAGCTTTGAAATTATCTTTTTTATGACCTTGTGGTAGTTTAAAAGCAATACCTCATTGGTTAAATAGGTTTTAGTTCATGCTTCCTTTTAGTTAATGATCTGAAAACATATTATCCTGATTTACACATAAAATCATGCTGAAAAGCATGTGGCATTCACTAGGATATGTGTGTTTAAGTAGAATTAAATTAGCAGTGAGAGTTATTAAAGAAATCTTCCATACTATTGTCCAGTGGACTGTGATCTGTAGAGAAATGAATAATAAATGAAGCAGTGCATATGAGAAAAGTGCTCTCACACACTGTATTTTCACTGTACGTGTACACATGTACAGACACACGTGTGTGTATCTAGGACAAGATATGTTTGCTTTACTATGATGTTTATTGTAATGAGTCTTTGAATATTACACAATTCCATTGCATGCTAAATTATGAGTATAATGGTAATTTTACACTGGGCAGTATTCAGTGCCTTCACACTTTCTAAATTATTGAATGAAATCTAGTTGCTACTTAAATAAGAAAGATTTTTATTTTTTACTTCAGTGGCCAAGATTTCACTTAGAAGATTTGTTTGATCAAAAAGTAAAGAAGGTTTTGTTATGTACGAAAGCATAGCCTTTTAATGAGTGTTAAAATGTAGCATTGTCTTTTCAAGGATACCAAAAAAATGCTATTTAAGAGATCTACTCTGTGGGGAGTAGTTCATGGAGCTGGATGGAAGATTATGTAAGAGGGAGAGTGGCACAGCATGAAGGAGTATTCCATTTTGAAGTTATTGCTGATCACTGTTTTACAATTATGATACAGGTTTTTTTCCAACATGCATTTCTTTTGTTCCTTTTTTTTAAACTTTAAAACACGCTGCACACAATATAGAGAACACCAAATCCTTGGTGTTACTTGATTGAATATATCTTAATTTCTTATCAAGCTGATTTGCCATGCTTAAAGTCAACGCTTAAAAAAAACTATCTTAGAAATAAGGAATTCATTTTATCTAAGCTCTTGACTAAAATTGAAGTACAGGTTCAAGAGTTCTTGGAAAGCTTAAAAAAATAAAAACTGAATCCAAATGTTAATCCATAAATATGAAACTTTCTTTTGACCCTTACCCTGTAGTGGTCTGGAGTTACTAATGGGGTTAGGATTTCAACTCTTAATGGGACTTGGTGCATTAGTGTTTGGTATGCATGGAATTCAGCATTCAGTTTAATAAGTGGTTGACATTGGTGATGTCCCTTAATTTGCTTAAATCTAATTGGCTCTTTTATCAGTCAAACCTGTATGGATTGGCAATTGATCAGAAAGGGTCAGCCATGACTGTGCATGTACTTAAATGCTGGAACCACCAGTTAAAGTCACTGTTGCATAATAAGAAGCTGAAACCATGAGAACAAATGATCTTCAGAGTCGGAAAGCAAAGGAAAGCGGAGAAGTTTTTCAGGATGTTCAAGTTCAGAACAAAGGCATTATGGAGTATATAAATTTTAAATACACTGCTTTTTGCCTCAAGACTTAAAGCATTTTTTTTTCCAGATGAACTGAAATCTTGTCTGAAACTGTCTTTGTTACATCAAAGAACTGCATAGAAAGCTAAAAGAGATGGAAGAAGCATAAAAGGGCATAGTTTAAAATGATTAGTGACAAATTTCATACTGCAGAGGTAGAAGTAAATTTTTTTGAGTTTTATATTTTTTCCAAAAAGAATAAATTTGTTCTATTTATCTTGTCCTAAACTGCTTTGATAGAAGCTGTAAAAAATATAATATACTATCCAGTGCTTCATATTAATTTGAGGATGCCCGCCAGTAAAAGATCGGGAAAACAAATTGTTTTAGGATTAAATTAACTAGATAAATGAATTGAAATGATACAGAGGATATAAAACTGCAAAATTCTGGGAGACAATCTTTTGCACAGAGTTCTTGGTTATACATTTTTCTCCTCAATGTGTGCTGTTTCTGATGTAGTGGCACACAGAAGACCCCATTATTTTAGAATTGCTTTGTAATAAGGGATGGTAAGATAGCAGAAAGGAAATTTGCAATCACTGCTGATAATAGCTTATACTCTAGTTAAATCCATTTATTCCCTTCCTATGGCCACCAAAACTTGAGTATGGAAGGGAATGGGAAGAAGATGGATTATCTTGAAAAAATAGGTGCTAAAAGAAGGACCGGCTGCTGCTCTGATGGGAAGCAGGAAGGTGGAGGCTCAATCATCACTTACAAAGCAGGAAAAAGAACTGGATTTCCAGTCATGACAAGAGGTCTGAAGACTGTTGTGGATGCTAATTCTGTATCACATTGCAGGGTTATCTCTCTGTGTATTCTTATACTGGGGATTACAAACCATTAACTTGGTGCTGATTTATACACAGAAGAGAGCCTCAAAGAATTGATACCTACTTCCTGTGTAAAACATGAAAGATACTCTGAAAAAAAGTTGCCTAAGTAGTGAAGTGCCTCTTTAAACTCTGCCATGATTTATTAAGTATGTTGTTCGATTATGTGCTCTGTCCGTGATTTGCACAACATAGGACTGTCTAGCAGGGAAAGATGTAAGATTTTGCCTTAGACCCTTAAGCCCCTGTTTCTGTGTGGAATACTGCATGCCTCTGCCCAGGCTTCTTCTCAGCAGCAAAACTTGAGCCTACATACCTGTAGCTGTTGATGTTTGCTCAAGATCTGCAGGAGATGGTGCCCTGCAACCAGAGGATTTCAGCCACTGTTAGTTTAAGTTGCAACACCTCGGAGACTGGATTATATCAATATCAATTCGGATATTGAACATCATCATAGGACCTCTGATCTAATTATGCAAACAAGTAGGAACCACATCATACAACTTATATTCACATCTGAAAGCATTTGCTCATGCAAGTTGATCACTGAAGCCAGCAGGCCTCCTTAGAAGAACGAATATTCAATGAACAAAGCAAACTGATGCTAAATCAGAATAATTTAGGAAGAAAGATCAAACTTGAATATGCTAGAATTTTCCCTGTGAGACAGATTTGTTTTCCCATTTTTCCAGTATCACACTGAGTCACACCATAAAATTTGTTTTGAAGGAATGTCCTTTGCTTCAAATTTAAGGTATTTAAGACATCTCTTTTTTCTCTCTCTTTTCCTTCCCCCTCTTCTCCATTTCCTCTCTCTCCCATCTCTCTTTAGAGAAAAATCCAAGAGAAAGAATCCAAGAGGATTCTTTTTTGCTATATCATTTGTGTTAACAGAAAGTTCTTTGTGAAAAATTATGATCATATCCTTTGTAGAGGTAGTTTAAGGAGATACCAGGATAGAGTAGGGAGAGGGAAAGAGCTTTCGTGCATCTCTCATCAATGACCTGGCTAATTACAGTGTCAGTAGCAAGCCGTGTAAATTGTCCGTTCCAGTTCCTTTTGTCCAGAAAGATGATATCATGGGGATATAAGGGTAGGATTGCAAAACTGCTTGTGTGGAAAACTGGGAGTTGTTCTACTGAAAGAGTAATTCTTCTCTAATCTCTGCAGTATTGAACTGATTGTCATTTTCATTAGTGCTATTTTCTTCTTTATTCCCCTCTCCCAGGCTGTTCAGCGCACCTTTCAGTGAGCTCGTACTGTGTCTATTCTTGATTTTGGGTGCGTGTTTTGGAATGGCAAGTGATGAGAGAAGTAAGTCTCATTCCTGAACAGTTGTTGTCTTCAGGCTTTGGCAATGGGAGGCACAGAGGTGCCCTCTTTGCTGCTCACTTTCCTAAATTGCAGCCAGCTGGGGCTCAGCCTAACTCCACACCTCATAAAGGTGCTTTAAATTGAAGTTTAGTGTAATTCCCCACTCATAAAACTGGGGAGTTTTGCCAGCAGGCAATGACACTCCAGCTATGTCCTTTTCTTCTGATTGCCTCCTTCTCTTTGCTTTTGAGCCCTTCTCTTTTGGGGCTGGGCAGATCTCCCATAATTCTAGCTGTGCTCTTTCCATGGTTCAGAATCAGGGCACCTGCATTTATCAGCTCTTTGGTTGCCTTCTCTCTTCTAGAGCAGCATGAAACAGCTGGGACAAGAGGGTAAAACCAGCAATTTTAGTTGCCTGGAAGAACATGGATGTGTTTGCTTGCTTAGGGAGAGCCAGATGAGACAGGGAAAACTGTGCAACAGCTAGTTGATCATCTATAAGCTGGTAATTAACCTTACTGAAGAGGTCTCACTCAGGTCTTTCCAAAACCGTAGGCCCAGCGTGAGATCCAGACTGTACTTAAGACCTCTTAGAAGAAATGTGTGCTAGAGAAGACTCCATGCTGAAATATTACAGCTTAATTGTACTTCAGAAGTACAGAAGAATATACAAAAAGGGGGGAAATGGGCTGTTGTGAAATTTCGAGGTAGATCATTATTTTAAATTATTACCTGCTATCACATTAACCTATTTCAGACCAATTTCAATTGTACACGAAAAAGGACACAATTTAGATGAAGTGTGGAATTTTTATATAATCTCAAGCTTATTCATGCTTGGGGTTTTTTTACTTTTGATTTTCCTATTCATTCTGAGCAAATCTGAGCTAGAGTTTTCAGTACCATAAGTAAAGTCAGCATTCTTTATGTGATCAGTTAGGTTCTGTTGAAGGAATTCTGCAATAAAATGCTGTTGAAATTCCTGGTGAAAACGTAGAGAAGACTGCGTAGAAAAATCCCACCATGAACTTTGTCTTTAGAACCATTTTCCAGATATATGTAAGTGCTAGGAATCAGATAATTTTTTGTTACTTTGCTACTATGATTTGCACTGCTTTTCTAAAAAGCTCATGTTTTTATACTTTCTTTTTTGACAACTCCTGCCCCTGTAGGTTTCAGAATAAAATTTCATTTTCATTAACTGTGAGAAAAGACAAATATCTGTGAATTGTTTGTTTGTTCATTGGTTTGTTGGGAGTTTTATGTAATGTCATTCTCTATTTTCTGCACTTGAAGCATCTAGATTATGGAAGTTAGCCTGGTGATCATAAAGCATTTCAGTAAAGTGGCAAGGTTTGAAGGTTTGAGCCCCTTTGCAGAGGGGGCCCTTTCAGGAAGTTTTGAAGTTCCTCTGCCTGCAATGAAATCTCTACACCTCCAGCAAAGTGCTATCACCCTGTTGCATATTTGTCACATTTCCACGTTAGGGTAAAAAAAGCTTTATGGGGGGAAAAATTAAGGGGTTTTTTTAAGACCTTGCTGAGGTTTAAATGTAGAGGGAGCCAAATCACTGTTCTTTTCTCTCTCTTTAGCTGGGACAAAATCAGAGATGATCTTTCTTAAACATCATGGCCATAAAAGTGCTTTCACTTTTTTTTGCTGGTTCTATTTACAGTTAAAAATTAGTCTTAGTAACTCCATTTTGGGAGTCTTCTCTGTAGTTTGAAAAAAGATCTGAAATTGAATTAAAAAAAATATGAAACTTTATATCTGAATTCTTAAAACACTTTGCAGAAATGAAGTATTTTTCCTTCATATTCTGGTAGTGGTTTGACTTTTCCCTCCTTTTTCTTAGTGTAGCACTCCTCGTTCTGTTCCATCTATGTTGTTATCTTTAGGTTAGTTGGCTGAGTACCTAAGGAGAAATAAGCTTCTCCATAAAGGCAGAAAGGGAGAGGAAATGGAAGTTGAGTGAGGATCACTCATTAGAGTCACCACTTCTCAGGTGTTCCTTTAACACAGTGTTGGTGTATGCTACCCTCTTTCTTTCAACAAAGGCACCTATAAGAGTCTATAGCCCTTAATGATTGATTCCTGGCATTTGGAAACTTTTCCCTCATTGTTCTTTTCTTTCTGAATGTTATTTTTGTGTCTGCATGCATGTGCAGGTGCACACACACACAAAAAAAATGAATATGATACATCAGTATATGCATGTTCATGTATACATGATTGCTTTCTGTCTTTTTTAATCTTTGGATCTCTATGCAGAGCATGCTTATTCCTCTGACAAAGAAATACTATGCTCTTAGATTAATTTCAGCTGAGTAAAATGAGAAAGGGAATTCATGTATTTCATGTTACAGGGGGATATGTCCAGTATTGAATTATATTAATCCTTACTGTTTGTATGCTGACCTATTCACTTTTATGATTTTTATGAATATATCTGCTAATTCAGATTTCCAGGAGGCTTCTCAGGTGACTGAGGATGCTATTCCCCTTTTACAGATAAAGGGAGGCATATGTTAGCAACAGAAGATAAAAGAAAATTTTATATTCTTCCTCATGCTGAAAAGTATAATATACATGTCACAAAGTTTGTCAGCCTTTCTTCTTGTCTCTTAGCTTAGGCTGGGGGATTGCCACTCTGTGAAAGGTGTCACCATAGTTTATGCAGCATTTTCTCTGTGAACAGAGAAAATGCGTGCATTCAGGATGACCAATTTTAGATTATCTAAACATTTCTAATAATACATATACAAAGAAAAGAAGTTGAATAAGTGAAGCGATGGCATTATATAAAGAAAAAAAATTTCTCTTTTCTCTGTTTTTCTTTACATTGAAATTGTAAGTACTCTTACATACTAAGTAGCCTGTTTGAGGGGGTTATTCATAAGAAAATGATACTGCTGTCCAAAATACTCAACTGATGGTTGTAATCTGAATTAATTAGCTGTAAATTTTTTGTGTTGAAGATTTAGCCCTATGTTTTAAAAATGCATGAAGGAGAGGAAGTTTGCTCTGGCTCTTCACTTTTGTCAAAAAATTGAAGAAAATCTATTTTAGAGAGTAAGTATTGCCAAGGTGTTTACCTCAACCTGTGATGAATAGTGTGTGTATTTTGGGGTAAATGCTCTGAAATGTCTTGTGGCACAGAAGGCAAAACACATTTAGTCTGGTTTGGGTTTGAATAAAGTGCAATGGTGTTACAAAGACTTTTAATCAATTAGGCTACCTGATTTTGAACAAGACAACAGTAGTCAAGGTCTTTTCAGTAAAAATACTTGTGAAGAGATCATTCATTGTTGTATATAGACACACTACCACCAATTCCGGTGGATTTATGCGTTCTTCATTATTATCTAAGGAAATGAAGCCCAGAAATAATTCATATAAATGGTTTATTTGTTAAAAGTGTCTAGAACAGGGCATTAACTGATGAGTAGCTACTTAATAATGCTGTATGAACATTCCTGTATGGATAGCTGGACTACAAAAGGTTGCAATCCTTTTACCCTAGTCATCAGAGATGTCAACTGTATATTTTGAGCAGATTATTTCTATATGGAAATATTCTTGTCTGAATTGCTTTTTATTCACCCTAAATATTAAATATTTTGCTTTAGTATATAACACCTAGATTGTATTTCTGTCAGTTGACCAATCCATAAAAACAATCAGGGATTTTTGCCACAGTTAGGTGGAATGGAGATGCTACCTTTCATATTCTTTCATATCTTATCTCTGTTAAAACTGGCTGAAAAAAAGAGATCTGTATATTCATGCTGTCTCCCAGTTGCTGGGCTCTTAAGCAGGGAATGAAGACTACTGCCCATCTGTCCTGTTGAAACTCTGTTATTGGGTGTAGGGGAAAGTCTCATTTACTGGGAAAAAGAGAGCAGGTGCTGTAGTAACCTGGAGCTGACAACACTTTCCAGGCTGGGGTGAGGCAGTGTGCATGGCAGCAGCACAGAGGGCAGGAGGAGAAGGTGCTGAGTTCCGGGCGTTCGTGGCTGTGGATGTATGCTGTTTGTTGTTCATCAGTGCAGATACTCAGCGTGGGCGTCAGAATGTGATCCTGCTGCTATTTTCTAATACAGCTTCATTTATTGATACTGCAGCTGTTGGACTGGACTGTAACGTGAAGTGACAGCCATAGCATTGCAGTTGGCATTTGGAGGAGTGATAAGAATTCTTGTTTACTTTGTAAATGTGGTAGTTCAGATTTGCCAGCCTTGGCCTCATGTGTTACATGAGAATAATACACAGTGTTTTGTTGTTCTTTTTCCTAATTATATCAGTTTTTTTCCAGAACTAAATTTCTGATTCTTCTCTTTTCCATTGTGCAGATCACACCCCCGAGAGTTCTCCATGTTGATCAATGGCAGGATTCTGTTATATAGGAAAAAACACTCCATACTAGTAATGATGACAGATACAATTAAATTAATTCTTTGCTGTTTCCTTTGATGTACACAGATTTTCTCCATTAATATTGATGGACCTCAGAGTCAGGAGCACATGTTGGGGGTAGGGGGGAGAAAGCCCCTGACTGTTGTATTTTGCTCTTTGTGGAGCTGACTATATCACTTTATGCTTAAATGTAAGGAAAGCTGCTGACAGGTTTGATATATTAAATTATAACTGAGAACTAATTCAGGGATCAAAGATGCTCTTTGGGAGACATCACTTTATTGGTAGGAAAAATCATTACCTTTTTTCCCACTCTCACGTATTTGTACTGTATGTCTTGGAAATATCATTCCCTACAGTTTCTGAATCTTGATGTTTAATTTAACGCAAAGGTCTTTGAGCAGCACAGTGGGAAGGGGGGCTTCTGTTAGTGAAACCTCGTAGAAGGAAATTGAAATGTACATGTTTTTTTCTCATTTATCAAAGAAGAGCAAAAATCTAAACTGACATTTTATATCAAATGAATTATGAACTGTGTACCTCGTACCTAAGGGAACAACAACTAAATTAGACTTTTGTTAAAAAGAGAGACAGAATAAAAATAGGCTTTTAATAAAATATACAGTCATTTTTGGTATTTTGTCTGAATCTGACGTGTATTGTACTTTGCAGATGAAAACTTGAGAATATAGGCTACATCACTGTCTATATGCTTTGAATGCCATAGTGTGAATTGAGAAGCAGGTTGAGTTGACACACAAACCAGAGTTTCTATTTAATAGATATTGTTGCTTTGATATTTTTGTTTTCAGCCATGTCCAACTCAGGTGAACAGGAAAAGATAATATGCTTTTTAATAGCGTGAAGATTGGAGCAAAATAGTTTATGGTTTGTTAGGGGTTTTTTTAGGTTATTTGGGCTTTTTTAAACTTCCATTCGTGAGATTATGGTTGCTGCTGAAACAAGCTTCCAGGGAGAAAAATTTTACAAGACACTTGATGGCACCTTAAGAAGTCAGTTTTCAAAGAATTATGTACTCTCTATTCTACCGGCATGACTTCTGCTGTCTTTAGGTGAACAACATTTCTTGCAAGCAAAGATAAGACTCCCAGTCTTTAAAGTTAGAGTTTTTGACTAATTTTGACAATGAGTCAAAGTCTCTTTGTGATTACCATATATATCATAAAGAATTAAGTAGTAGCTGTGAACAAAAGCTAACTCTGTGTTGCCTTGATTACTAGGAGCAGGAACACTAGGGAATCTCTTTTCCTCCTCTTTCTGCAAGAAAGGCAAGTATTTGAGAGGGAGCAATTCTGTTCTGGCTGCAGTTGTTTCGTGGCCAAAAGGTAGTCCAGTGACCTGGATCTCACAGACACCTGTAGGATATTTAAGATGTGATAAGACTGCACCACCCACTGTGCATAGTGGCTCCCTAAAACCAACTAATCTGTCATCTTGTCAGATCCATTTTCTATTTATGGGAACTCTCAAGCTTAGTTTCCATCAGAAATGGTAGTATTTCACACCATCCATTATGTACTGAGGAGAAATTTATGGATTAAAAGTAACTACAGGTAATTTTGTTGTGGAGCTAATTTATTTGCACCCCTGCATTGTTCTCCAGTCTGTACATACAGGGATATATAAACTGAGGCTTCTGTAAAAATGCACATCAGCTGGAGTTTTCTACCAACAGGGTAGCCTGTTCTTTAACAGTCCTCCAACACATCCATACTGCAGGAGTGCAGTATGAAGAGATGTCTTATGTAATGAGACTTCTTATTTGGTGAGAACTTTCACATATTTTCCAGTGTCTCATTTTCTTTAGCATTCAGTGGAGGCTGCTGTGTTTTCCTTGTTTCCTTTGCCACATTGGATGGAGATATAGAATTACAGAATCATTTAGGTTGGAAAAGACCTTTAAGATAACCAAGAACAACCATTAACCTAACACGACCAGATCCACCACTAATCCGTGTCCCTAAGCACCATATCTGCAAGCCTTTTAAATACCTCCAGGGATGGTCACTCCACCTCTTCCCTGGGCAGTCTGTTCCAATGCTTGACAACCCTGCATAGCTAGTAAGCATTTGCAGAAAGCCATGCCCACTTGGTGCTTTCTGGTTTTGAGTATCCTTTGTTATCCTTTTTCCTTCAGTCATAGAATAAATCAATATTAAAAACTATTTTTTAACAGATTATGCTTCAGAATGATGCATATGCTTCTTGTAACATCACCGCTTCTGTGTCTTTTCCTTTTTCTTTTAACTTTCTCTTCTTCTATGATGTTAAAATCTCCTTCAGAGAACTATTAGGCTGAAAAAGATTTAATTGGGAAATCAACTCGTGCCATCTTCTTTCCTCAGAACTGTGAGTTATCTCATTTCCAATAAGCATTTGTTTAGTCTGATGGAGATTTGAAAGCTTTATTGCAGAAGTTTAATCCCACTGCTGTATGTCCTGTTTCCCAGGACACACAGAAATGTGTGTCCTGGGAAACATTCTCTGTCTTTGCAAAACTTCTGCGAAGTTGGAGGTTGCTATATGTCTCTCCCTTATTGTTCTTTTAGCTACATAGGTTTAAACGTTCTTCCCTGGGCTTTTCCCAGCCACGGGTGATAACATCTGATTCTTTTTGTTGCTTTTGGGAAGTCTCTGGATTTCCAGAGCTATCTAAGAACTGTTTAGTTTCAAACAGGAAGCAATAAGTTTAAAAGCCATCCTGCAGTTCTCTGAAATTGTGGCAACAATATTAAGACAGAAATTTTAGTTTAGCCAGGAGTTTCCTCCCCAGCAATCTAAAGACTCTCACCAGAGATGTCTCTATCAGTGTAGAAGGTACCATGCTGGCCTCTGGTTATAGTTGTCTGATGCCAGATATTAATTGTAAAGAAAGCTGTAAGATTTTGATGATGTCAGATTCTTTCACCTTTTTCATTAAAAAAAAAAACCCAAAAGAACCCAAACCCTCACAGAACCAACTACAAAAAAGTAATTTACTACTACTACTGCTGCTACTACTACGACTACTACAAAAAACCCCCACAATCCCAAAAAACTTCCTGAATTTAATCTCTAAAGCTGCTTCATGCAGGAAGCTGAAGTTGTTGCATGAAGATAGACAGGATCTTGTTCCCTCTGCTCTTGCCACATCTGTCCCCTTAAGTTAAAACAGACAGATCTGATAGTTTCTTAAAGCTATTTCAGAGAGATATTTCATTTCCCAGTAGCCAGTCACAATTAGCTAGCAGGAGCTGTTTGTTTAATTGCAGTTTCTGCCTTATCTTGTAATGCCATTACTTATGGTTTTTCTTCATAGTATTTTAAAAAAAATTAATTTTGTATATGGCAGTTATTGGCTAGCAATCCTTTTAAACAGTCTGATGAATAATTAGTTTTACTGGGCAGTTATAAATTCTAGCCAATGTCCTTACTACAGGTATTAAAATCATTAATCATTCCGCTAATTGCTTATTGGCATTCTTTTGTAGCTTTTAGAGTTTAGTAAAGTTCTTGCTGAGTAAGATGGACAAACCTCCACCTAACATGAGAAAGAAAGGCAGGTTACTTCTTATGGAAAGGTGAGGTGACAAATCTGTAAGACATTTTTATAGTGTTGACCTCAGTAAAATGTAACATTTAGGAAAGGAGCATCTCTTAGACGTATTTCCACTTGAGACCCACACCCAGGTTGCAGGTGTTGAGGTTGCACGTGAAGAAAAGTTCATTAAAAGGAAGGGAAGGTCTGATTGTTTTGGAGTTTGGTTTTTTTGGGTTTTTTGGGGTTTTTTTTGTTTTGTTTTGTTTTGTTTTTTGCTAGAACAATATTAATGAGGAATAAGTAAACCTGCTTTGGGATTTCAAAAAGAAAATTGTCTTACACGTTGGGTCTGCAGGTCATGGAGTAAAGCCCAAGTTGATTTTTAGGGCCCTACTAAAATTATGCTCTGCAGCTTAGAATAGCAAATAGTGAAAGTACAGAAAAATCCACAGTTAGAGTTTACACACTCAATCCAGATAAAGATAAATTTTAGATTTTTTTTCAAACATCTTATTTTTATTTTTCTGAATTATATTGTGCCACACAAGTACTAGTAACCTTAAAGTTTAATGCTAAAAGTGAATCAATTTACAAGCTTCTTTTCAAATGAAATTACTATTACAGCAGAGAGCAGAGGTATAAAACAGGATAGATCATGAAGAGAACAAGATATTTCTGTACGCTGTTTATGTTGTACTTCTGAAAAGAAAATTTCAATGTGAGGTATGAACAAGTTTGGACTTACTCTAAGTTTATGAAGGCTTTAAGCTACTCCTTTATATCTCTCTATTTGCTTTTTTTGCCAAAACACAGCTTTCTTTCTTGCCAAGATAAATGTGCCAGAGAGGGGAAAGCAAGAGGGCCACCATGAACCTTTCACATTGTATGTTCCAAAGCACGAGGATGTGTGTTGAATAAGGGTGTGTCATTCTTGGTATATGTATTGTTAGATGGAGCTGTATCTGTAACTGAAAACCTCTGGCAGTGAAATTATAAAATCAGAAAGAAAATACAAGAATATTCTGTGCATTCTCTAGTCATTGAGAGTGTGAAAAACAATATGGTTGCACATATATATTAAATGAAATAATCAAGAACAATTGCTTATATTTGCTATACGCTGAGAAGGAAAAATAATGGGAAAGAGTTAAAAACCAAACCAGAGTAAACTTCTATGAACCCATGAAGATAAGAAACAAAAAAGGCAATCTTCTGCTTTGCCAAGAGATAAAGGTTTGTAACTAGCATGCTGTTCCAGTGATGACATATGGCCCACCATCATGGCCTCTCTTTCTCTGAAATGAAACTAAAGCACACGCCCAAGTGGAGAATTATGGGGAGTGCAATGACTGGAATTATTTGGGCTGAGCAAACCACTAGATAACAGGCATACCTGAGAAATCAGGAGAAACAAACGTCAATGTGCAGAACATATTGCCATAAAATGTGCTATGATGAGATGATCTCAGTATGGGCACCTAAAATAGAAAATGAATCAGGAGTACCTAAAGAAGCACTACGATGAGATAAAGAAATGGGGTCTGTGAATTGAACCTGGAAAAGAGGAGGAGTAGTCATGACAAGAGCAAGACACTCATCTAAAGGCAGTCGGACTGGAATTTTTCCTTGCTGTTTTGGTACAAATGGTGGAAAGCCTGTTTTTCTCCTTCCCTGTAGTTAAATACCTGCAGTTATCATTTGCATCCATGTGTATGAAGTAGATTTTGGTAAGAAAAAAATGCTAAACGTTTTTTATGTGCAGATGTGGCAAATTGTAGAGTTACGTATTCATAGCTCCAAACTCTTCCAGCTGCCTATCTGGAGATATTATGGATACATTGGGGTCAGTATATCTGATCTCTGTTGAAAGAGGTGACACTTCACTTCAAAGTTGGTGTGAGTTTGCACCAATTTTATAGATCTGTAATCAAGCTCTGCTGGTTTTTCTTCTTCTTATGAAAGATTAATAGTGCAGACATTTTTATAACTAAATAATCATTTATTGTCCTAATAGTAGTTCACCTTTTTATAGTCCTATTCAAAGTCATCTACTTTCAGAAAATTTACATTTCAGATAAATCCTTATGATAAATATAATGAATACCTCGCAGAAAAAACTAAACTTTCAACATGGAATAAGCATTTAAGCACAATCATTTCACACAATGCTTGCTCCTAAAATAAACAAATACTTATAAAGCTGACTATTTTTGCATATGTTGTTCGAGGTGAAGAAATTGAGGCAAAAAGTTGAAACACTTTTCAAGGGCTGCTTAGCAGATTACTGGCCGAAGTGGGATCAGATCTTTCTCGATCCATCTGCATGTACCTGAGTATCTGGAATACAACATATCATTGTCATCTTGAAGCAGTCTTCAGTTTTTATTGTTTTGTGGAACTGTTTATTAATTATTTGATTAGAATTGACATCTGATTAAATATTTTATTCTGCCTTTGTAGTCTCTTGATATACAAAGCATGACTTTCTGCCCTGCTAAGTGAGGATTTACAGGGCTAGATGTTGATTCAGTAGGTTGCAAGTGGAGTGCTTGCCCCCTGAGGGTCATATTAAAGCTCAAGGGGAGATTTTTGAGCAACACTGCATCTTAAAGACGATATATCAAGCTGATAGATACATGGCTCTTCTGTTGAGAAATTCACAGTAGAATTATTGCTTGTTGCCAGTTATAACTTGGGTAGTAAGGAGTCTCTCGGGAATATGGACTGGATAAAAAGGGTTAAGCTGGGGAAAATGTTACACTGAAGACCTTGGTGATGAGGAATGCTTGAAATAGTCAGAGGATGTTTTGTGTGCAAATTAGAATTACCATTTTGGGGGGTAAGTGCTCTGCGGTTTTAATGAGCAAATCGTGATTAGTTTAATAGAGCACCTTTCTCATTATGACTCAGCAGAGACTTGACAATTTATTTGCTGTACCTTCCTGCCCCCCTGCCCCATTTCTTTGGAGAACACTCACTCGTACATCACTGATGAAATTCTCTGTGGGCTATAGGAAGCCTTTCAGATAAATACAATTGCTGTATATTGTAACGTTGGTTTGAAAGTAGTGGGCTTGGCTTGTTCTACAGGTCACTCGACTTTCACAGTAGAGATTTGTCCAAATTTTCTACTCTTCTCTATGCTGTGCTTTTGTTGGTAGAAGAGATTTGAACATTTAGCTGAGATTACCTGCACCATTAAAATAACATCCACACTGTGGAATTGTTATTGACATTTAGACAGCTACATCTTTGTTTTTTGATGAACATTCCTGTATCGCTATAATAACCACCTCTATACATACATACAGCTTAATCAGAGCTTTTACTTTGTAGATCTCAGAGAGCTTTACAAAGGAGGATAAGTATTATTATCTCCATTTAACAGATTGGGAAATGAAAGACAAAGGTGAAGTGATGTGTCCTGACAGAACTGCTAATAAATTTAACGCTTTTGCCTCCTCAGTGAGTTGCCTCATACTGTCTCCTCAATAACATGAACTTTGACTTCCTGGCTTAATTACTAGGTCGGCTAATTAGATCCATTTTTAGATGTAGCATTTTTTGCTGTGTAGAATTTCTGTGTGAACATAAAAAACTGGTGCATTTTAAGCTGCAGACATTTTAGTTTAAAATGTCTAGGTTTGAGGGGATATTGACTCTTCCTGTTGGTGTCAGCTTAGAAAACCTCTTAAAAACCCTCAACTAAAGGTTTTTATGTTAATTGCGTCATCTTTCTTGTGCTGTCTCTGTCTGTAAACAACTTCAGGAACCACCTTATAAAGGATGCCAAAATAATGCGTGATTATCTGTGCGTACTGTACTTTACATCTGTAAGTTTTCAAATCTCTTCTAGCACAAATCCAACAGTGCTTATGTTGCTGCTAAACAGAACAATGTTATGTAAGGTAAATAAATATATTCTCCATTTTACTGTGAGAGAGAACTTCATGTGCAGAGACATTTGGTGTACAAATGTTTGTTTTTCATGGCTCAGCTGGAGGGGTACTGGGCTGTTTAAGTTAAACCAGCCGCCTTCTTCCTTCTGAATTGAGGTGCTCACAGGCTCTTGATTGGCCTTGAAGGTGTTGGCACAGGATTTGCAGACCATGAACTTTGGTAGTCTCAGAGATTTTCCGGATTTGAAAACAGGGCGATTTTCAGGTTTAGCTGGGATTTACTGGAGGCTTATTGCTTAGATGTAGATAGCAGCAGGAAGGAACATCCAAACACAGTCAGGCTGGCTCAAGCCCCCATATTATATGTTTTCTTTTTTGCAGTGACAGAGAGAAGCAGAAGGGAATGAGAGAAGCTGGACATTCTGTTCTATTTCATCTTGTCCTGAAAAAAACCAGGAGGGCTGTAGGGCTTGGGGGCAACTGTCAAAAGTACCTGATAATAACTCCAGTACTCCAGAAGCCAGCTTTTAGTAAAAATTTTGGATGAGAACTGGAAGACCTTGAAATTAATGTAAAGGGAGCAAGTCTCTTAGGTTGGAGCATGACATGTCTTGTGCCTTTTCCTGTAGTACAGTTTGGATCTGGAGATGAAAAATGTTGAAGTTCGCCAGATGTATAATCAGCATAAAAATATCAGATGCTAGTTCACGTATCTGTTAATGTATATATCAGTATAAATAAAAACTATTACATGTGACTGATGTCTTTCTTTTCAGAGTTGATGCCTCCTTTCACCTGTCTCAGGGAGAGAATGACTCAGAGAGTGTATCACAAATTCTGTTTCTTCCCTTAGTAACCACCTCATATACAGGTGGTAAATGAAAATCATAAAGCTTACTGTAAATTACTGTTTGCTCATCTTAAAACTTACAGCTTAGGCCCTGAGGCTTACAACTACACTTTAAGTTAGAGATCTGTGAGGCTGGTTTTTCTCCAATAGAGACAAGAAGAAAATAACAGCAATGAAGAAAAATTTCCGTTGTAAAGACCAAAGGATAAAAGCAAATGGTAACTACGGGACCATGAAAAGCAAAACTATTATACAAGAGTTTAAATGACAAAGGGACTAACTTTTCAGTGTTTTAACTCTAGAAAAAGAGCTACAGAGCAATGGCTACAGATGTGTTATATATAAAAGTTACAGATGTGTTTAAATACAGAAAGTTTTTTCAACAGATTGATTTCTTGATAAAGAAAAAACAAAGCCGTAAACTCATGGGTGTAAATTGGCATAGTCCTTTTTACTGCATGCAGTGAAATTTGCAGCAGTTAAAGGTCATTGGTGGTATCATTACTGACACATTTTGATCTGCACTACCTTGGACTTCATAAAAATTAATTTCCTTAACAAAACAGTGGGCTAGAGACTGAGACTTTAGAGAATCTATTTTGATTTCTACTTAAAGATGTTCTTAACTTAATATTTCTTCTGGTTTCTTTTTAAATTATTATTCATTTATAAGGGTGAGAAGGTATTTGAATGATAAAAAGTCTGATCAATTTTACTCATGCTGGGTAACATTTCTGTGAGCATTTCCTTACCTTCTCAGGGTGGCAGAGCTGGGCACAGGGAGAAGTAGATAATATTTGAACAGGTGGTAGAAAATATGTTGCTTCTGAATTACTTTTGGTGTTTGGAGGTTTGCTTTTAGCAAGATGATATTCACGTATTGGAAAGAAGAAAATTAAGAATCAGCATTGTTCAGTAGTGAAAATGTTAAACTAAATGGACCATGTTAACATTACTGTTGATCCTGAGGAGCAGTTTTTCCAGTATATGGAGCATTTTGTTTCCACACGGCATATGTTCTCCATGGTTTTCTCTGCTCTAATTCATCCATGTTTTTCAACAGCTCCAGATGGCATGATGCCTCCAAGGCTTTCATCTGCCACTCCAACCAGTCTTCAGGTTGTCTGGTCTACACCAGTTCGCAACAACGCCCCAGGCACGCCCAGCTACCGACTCCAGATGCGGCGGAGACGTTCTGCTGGTGACATTTTAGAGTACGCAGAGCGTAGCAAGACCACCATCCACTGCTGAGCAGGAAAAGTCCCCTTACCTTGAATACAGCTCACCTTTAGGGCGGCTGGTCTTGTTACAAGATGTAATGTTTTAGTCTTTCTTGACGTGCTGGGTTGTGTTCTGAAGTAACGTGTGCTGTTTTTCTTTGCAGTTTGCTTCCCAGCCCTACTTCTTCCTTACAACACAGAGTCAGAGACCTGCAGCCCTACACTGAGTATGAGATGAGAGTGGTTGCTTCCAATGGTTATGGCAATGCTTATAGCAACTGGACTTCAATGACTACAGCAGAGGACAGTAAGCAGTCAGATCTTACTTAACTGCCTTTAGCAGAAAATATAAATAACAGTCCAGCTGCCATTGTACATAATTTCTTTAAGTTATCTAGCTTTCTCTGTTATAGAGCAGTAATGCATTTCCTTCCCTAGTATTAATTTGAAGTAAAAACTCCTGAAGGATCAAGTATCTGTTGTCTTACATATTGATTAAAAAATATGGATGTTTACATATATATTTTGTGAAGCAGTATCTTATTTCTGTATATAATATCCCTCCAGAAATATATGGTTTGTTTAAGATAGACTGGTAAGTACAGCTTTATAAGTAGTGTTCCTTTATATTCAGGGACTTGATTCTGATTTCAGTCATATCAGAGAAAATAAGTTGAAGTTAATAGTACATGACAGTTATCTTATCTCTGTGTTGAGAATACTCAAGCTACCACAGAACTTTTCATTCCCAGTGATCTTTGTTTAATTCAAAGTGGTGACCTACTGGTATGAAATTGGGTTTGTCACTGTCAATCCCATCACTTTTGTTGTTAATAGTTCTATGTTCTGCAGTCTCACTCCCCACAATTTGTTCAGCAGTCCCTTGATTTAGCAAACAGCTGTCAGTGTACAGGTACAACCAGTTAGCTGACAAGACAGAAGTTTGCACCTGATTCAATATGTAAGCAGAAACATATGACAAAATTTGAGCTTGTTGTTCATAATATAAATAGAAAACACACAATTTCCAGGGTTTTTTTAAGAAACTGAGCTGTTAGCTTTCTTGTGCAAGGTAGCAGGATATTTAATATTGGTTTAGCAAATATTCAGTGCTGGTGATGCAACTTCATTTTAGTCCCTTCTCTAAATGGACGGCTGTCTATGTTGAGAAACCATTGAGCTGAAAATGTGTTTTCCCACGATTATAAAACATTTTTTCTTTGAAGCTGAGCAAATGATTCAGAACAGAAATTTATCTGATAAATTCATTTAAGCTCCAAAGGTATTAATGCTTCTATGAACACACTACCTTTAAGTAACCATAAGTTCTGAACTTCATCTTGAGACACCAGAGCTGTTATCTACCTGTAGAAATCCTTGTTGAGACTCACTTTTTTCATTATATTGTTTGCTAACAAAAGTGGGTACAATATTATTGAACTTGTCTGCATTCATAGTCAAAATGCAACCAGTCTCCTATGACTATTTTGTTCAAATTGCAGTAATTATTTAGGCCTGGTCTGATAGTTCACACAGTGTTTGTTTTCACATAGAAGGAGGACAGAAGTACCTTTCAAAGGCACCACTTGTTACTAATATAAAAATTATTTTTGTGCAAAGTAGTAGGTGTACAATTTTAAAATTCTCTTTTGAGGAGTTAGGGGTAGGGTGGAAAACCTACACAGGTGATGCATTCCTGTATAATCTTCTTGAACACAGATGTAGGCCACCTGCTGCATAGAACTTGGATGGTCTGCGTGCATTAGCATGAGCTGCTACCCTTTGCAAAACCTTACTGCAGATATGCCCTAAGTTAGTGTGGAAGGTAGATGTTGCCAAAGGAAACTTAAGAACAAGAAAGTTAAAGTATAATGCTTCTGCCAGTGTTTATGCAATTAAAATACTTGAGATTGAGAAACAACTCACCTCTTCAGCTGTGATACAGCATCTTGTTCCTTAGCTTGAAACAAACTTCCATAGTTCACTTAGGAACTCCATGTCTCCAAGGGCAAAATTATTTTCCTTTAAATGTCCTCCTCCATTTGTATCAATACTGCTGAAGAATACGTGCTGATGTATCCCCAGTATCCAACAACCCTTGTCATTTAAAAAAAACCCACCCAACTTTCAGTGGTGACAGAGGACTCAGTGGTGTCATTGTGGAGAGCTGCCATCTGTGAAAGGATATTCAGCTCAATTGCTTAAGACTGAATGATTGTCATTGGGTCTAAGCAGTATTTTTGTCAAGGTCTCAACATGTTTCTTGTGAAACTGCCTATTCTGACAGTTTATTGCAGAAGTACACTTAATTCCTGGCCCTGCTAACCAACAGACTTTGACTTTTTAAAGTACAACTTAACAGTGGAAATTTCCCGTATCTCTTACTCTGTTGAAATAGATGTGTGTGTACATGTTCTTACTGAATTTTATTCAGTGAATATATGTCTTTTTTGTTTCACCAAAGCATAAAGTGTCCATAGGCAAAAAATACAAGTGTGTGTGTGTGTGTCTGTGTGCACACATACTTGACAGCAATGCCTGTAAATCAACATATCCACTTTTAAAGTCAGTAGAGTTCCAGTAACACAAGCTGATGATTTTAAAGTATATCTGCATATTATATTTTATTTATCATAAATACCTAGTTAAACAGGAGGATATTGGAAATTATTAAGGAAAAATTAGCAAATGCTGCCATAAAAATCTGTTGTATCTGACAATGAATTGTCTTAATATACAGATTAGTAGGTTTGGGGTATTTTTTAATGCAAGGAAAAAAATGCAGTAAAGAATTTTTAAGTACTTTCATTTACATGATTGTGGCACTAGTAACTGATTCCATGCATTTTTTAAAGTCTAACCTGCCCATGCCAGATAACAATAATATACATAACTATGAATACTTTTAAATCTGCTAAACATACATTAATAAAAGATATTTGTTCCAGTGATCTTGGTAAGTATAGCATCAGACTATTTACTGCCAGAATATCTACTGATAGAAACAACTGCTGAAGTTTCTGGATTAGAGCTTGCTTTCAGTAACTTGAATGTAAATTTAAGATAGCTCTCTTGAAATCAGTGTAATGACCACTGAACTGAGAGGTCAGTATGTACCATTGAACTGAGAGCAGAATTTCATTCAGAAATAAAATGAAATCCTCTAGGTATAGTAAAGGAGATACAGGTTAGGTTTTCCCTTTAGATATGGCAAGCCTTTGAGCTCTCTGGGAGTTGCAAAGACATTGGTTACAGTTACCTGAAGCTGCCCCAGTGACAGCTGCTGGGTTCTAAGGGTGTAGATTTAGGACTTAGAAAGTTATACTGGCTGATAGCAATCCACACGGTGTAATTTTTGATCAGAGGGATATCTCCCAAATGAGAAAGGTGCTTTTTCTAGTGCTTGAGAAAATCTACCATGACTTGGACAAATTTTAAGATAGCAAAATTTCTACTTTAGCTTTTGAACACCCCAGAACCTGTCTGCAGCCCAGTGAGTTGCATACAGCAGGACATCTCAGTCACCAGCATGTTCTCTGCAGTGGCTACATTTCAGTTCTGTGGGCCAGTATGGAGAGTTCTTACTAAAGGCCTTTTAAAAGTGTTTGGCTTGCACTAGGAGGAAGAGAAGATTTTGAGAGTTGCCTAGGAGGCAGTCCAATTTTTTATTTCTTGCGTAAGTGACTGCAAAGTCCATCTCTGTTATACATAATGAAGATTTAGGCCAGTCAGTGTTTCTTCACAATAAGTAAGGTAAAAAGCACACAGTAGTCACTGGAGATCATTATGTATTGAAGTTGCTGGAGATAAAAAAACCATTAAAAAAAAACCAAAAAGAGATCTCCTGCAATGTATCATCTGAGTTATGCCCCTCTGGACTGCTTTGGTTCCAGGATGAAAAGCCCTAAGCAGAGGAGGGAGATCTCATCACAGTCTAAACTTCCTCATAAAGGGAAGAAGAGGGGTAGACACTGATCTCTTTGGCGACCAGTGACAGGACACAAGGGAATGGCCGGAACCTGTGTCAGGGGAGGTTTAGGTTGGGTATTAGAAAAAAGTTCTTCACTCAAAGGATGTTTGGGCACTGGAACAGGCTCCCCAGGGAAGTGGTCAGAGCACCAAGCCTGACAGAGCTCAGGAAGTGTTTGGACACCACTTTCAGGTACATGGTGTGACTCTTGGTGATGGTTCTGTGCAGAGCCAGGAGTTGTGCTTTGATGATCCTGATGGGTCGCTTCCAACTCAAGATATTCTGTGATTCTGCAATTCTCTTAAATCTTCCTGCTGTAGACAATAAGGAGAGGCAATGCAGAGCAAGAGGGTAAATAATGCAGTTTGCCACCTTTGGAAGCCCTTGCTTTCTATGCTGATGATATTTGTTGTCTGAGAAGACAGGTCTCCTACTTCAGCTATATAAGTTAGGTCCATGTAATTGAGGTATATAAGCTAATCCATAAATAATTGATGTGAATGTGTTCACATGTGCTCAGGAAAGAAAAATGGAAACTGAAGCAAGAGAAGACAAAACCTGGTGAGGTGATAAAGAGAAATCATGAAATACCTGACAGAGTGAATAGCAAAAGGACAGAACAAATTAAGCTGATGCAGTAGAGTCACACATGATAAGATGATCATATGATATATAGTGCACACTACCCATGCATGCCCACAGATTAGGAATGAGAACTTGATTGACTGGTAGAACTGAAGTTCTGCAACCAATGCGCATTTAGAGCAGTAGAGGACAGCAAGTCTGAATACTCTGAGGACAGCTCTTAATACATATTTGAGGGGGTTCATATGGATTGCATGTCATTGCATGAGCAGCTTAACGACTTTTGAGTTCTGTGATCTCATGTGATAAAAGATTCCTGTGGTCCCTTGTGCCCAGAGCTACACAATTTGGATTTGCTGCTAGCTACAGTCAGTAGTATATGAAGACACCACATTTTGTTAATATGTATAATTTCATTGTCTGTGTTCCTGAAAAGAGTAAATGATTCAAGAGTAAAAGGCACAGAATTTTTATTATGCTTAGTGAGAGAGTTTGCCAGCAAATCAGGTATTTCTCATTAGATTTAAAGGGCAGTAGTGCAGGTACTTGTCTTAGTATATTAAATGTAAATGTAGATTCCCCTGAAATACATCCATGAGAGTATAACTCCTTGCTTTCCAAGTCTCAAAGGAAGTAAACAAATGTGTGGTTCTACTCAGGGAATTAAAAAAGATTAATGACAGTTTTGTCCCTTTATTTGAAGTCAAGTCTGAACTTTTGAAGCAGATGAGCAAAATAGCCTACCAT
>NC_045478.1:99761003-99776003 GCF_009650955.1 Corvus moneduloides | reverse complement strand
TAGGTGCCCAAATGACTTCTATTCTTCTCTCTTGCCAGCTGACACATTAATATTGCACGCAATAACTGGGGAGTTTAAGGCCCTCTCCTTGAGCACATGTGGGAGGCTACCAAGGGTCAGCTTCTCAGCAGTGTAAATTTTCACCACCCCACTGGTTTCAACAGAGAGTTTTTGTTGCCTGTGGACGGTCCACCTCTGGCTGTGATGGGCTGGGGCACACATTTTCCTCAGGAGCACTTTTTTCCACCCATACTTCAAGTGAGCAGTGGGATTAAATTTATAGTGGGATAAAATACACATCCTAATACATGTAAGGGTGCCCAGTTTAGGCCCATAAGCAAAGAGTGAATATTTATTGGAATGATGTGCGCAGAAAGTAGCAGCAAAATTGTCAAGCCATTGGTGGCTGTGATTTCTTGTAAAATTTCCACAGTACGTAACTGCAACCTCATCTTAGAAAACTACCAGATTTGGGTGGACATAAGAGGCAATGCAAGTGCTTCTTGGAGCAGATTTCAAAGCAGTCCTCAGAGATTGGATCAGAAGCCTCTGACCCAGGAGCAAGGAGACCATAAAGCCATTCACCTTGTCTGGGGGGACAAAGGGAGAGGATCACATGGTAATTTTCAGTCCAGGGTCCCATGTTTAGAAGTACCAAGACCAACGCAATCGTTCTAATATTGTAACAGCGTCAGACAACTGCTTGGCTGTAGCACACAAATCTGAAGATCCTTCAGACAGGGACAGCTGGGCTAAGCTCGAAACCTTTTCTCATACGACGTCTAATCTGTGTTAAACTTCAGCTCCATTTATACGATTCGGCTGGCCAGAGCGTACCTACAGACTTTGCCTGTGGTATTGTGCTGGAGTCTGATAGTGTGTTGTATTACTAATGTTCCAAGAGTAAACACACTTGTAGGAAACAGCTATAGTTCAAGGCTGAGCTTTAAAAAAATAAATGTTTCATCAGTCTTAGCAAAGGAACAAATGGCAGTAACACTCTGTATCATATTTTACAAAGCTTCAAAAGAACAATGTCCCGTTGAGTGAAATTCAGTAGCATTCTGTAAACATTAATTTAAGGAAATCAATAGGCTCTGTGAGCTAAAGCCATATTGCAAGATAAACTGGCTGGAGTGCTACTTTGTCAAACAGATTTTAGTTTTCTCGGCTAGATAAAGACGGTTTCAAAATGGGGTAACGTGTTGCAACCAAGGTTTGAAAACTATGTGGCCTTCAAACAGTCTGCTTGTTCCTACTACAAAGCTGGATAAACATACTTTAAAAATGATAAGATTGGGCCAGGATTGATTTTACTTTCAAATTTTATATAAAGTAGAATTCTTGGTGCATGTGAGTTTGGATTTTTTTGATCCTAAGTATGAGCAGAAATAAACAAGAGCAGCAAAGACAGCTCAAGATGTTTTTTCCTATTTTTCCAATTTCAGGACATTATGAATTTTAAAAGTCTTTATTCATGTTGACCTGGTGGTCAAGTCACCTTGCCAAATAGGAAAGCCAAAACCTCTTGTGGACTTAGGATCAGAGGTCTTCGGCTGGTGAAGGCTGCTCACGTTGCAGAGCACAAGGTCATGATGATGGGAGTAAACAGGTTGGAGGGGATGAGAGGGGCAAGGCCAGATCACTCTTCTTGTTGGATGATCTAGGCAGTAGCTATACAGAGGAACTCTGTAGGGAGCCCAAGGACAAGGCATAAACAGCACCTATTAGACAAGTGCTGGAGAATCTCTCCAGAACGATGAGTCCACTACTGGGGAAGCAGTCTCAGCATGGGTAGCTCCAGGTCAGACAGCTTTCATGTGTGTGTGCACAGCAGTCCACACCCGCAACAGCAGAAGAGATTCAGGAGAAATACTTCTGCCAAGAAAACCTCATACAAAGCACAAGCTACATTTGCACAGGCACCCCCACCCCCAAAGTCAGGGTAAGGTGAGCTTTGGGGCCAGAGAGCAACCTTCTTGAATGAGATGATTGAGAAACTCCACTTGTGTCACCCACATATAACCCAGAGCCTCTTCCTCACCGGAGAAAAATTTAAGCCTGTGGGCTTTGGGGGAAAGCTGGCACCTAAACACACATTCCCATATCCACAGCCTATGTCCTGTAGGAAACTTATCAAGGACAAGCCCTTTTGCATCCCTCCCTAGCGGTAAGACATCACATTATCTCTGGAGCCACTTCTCTGTGGGCTTGCAGAAAGACTGGTCACACTCAGACCAGCCCCTTCCTTGCATGCACTCCACCAACCCAGGGACCCACCCGCTTCAAGAAGGAGCTTCCAGGCAGCTCACCTATCCACCTGGCCCCCTGCAGAGCAGGGACTTGTGCAATCAGGAGCTGCAGGCACAGATCCGGTGTCTTTTCCAGGCTAATGCTGCCCTGAGCAGCACTGTCCCACTGTCGGCTTTCCCAGGCCTGCAAGGGCAGCGTGTGCAACACCCCGCCGTTGTCCTGGCTCCTGCCACGTTTATCCCGACCGTCCCCTCCCCTCATGCATATTCCCTGTTCCCCGAGTGCAGCGAGCTGCTGTGTGGGACCATCTTAGCACTGAGAGTTGGTGTGGCAGCATATCAAGCAGGAGGCTTTGGCTTCTACACAGGAATTGGAGGCAGGTTTTGGAGTAAGTTGCTACACTTTTTGGCGCGAAAGCCACGGCAGCATATGGCCCAATGTTCTCAGTTTAAGTCTGACACTTAACATTATTTAACAGTTTCTGTGTTAGGTGCTTTATAAGGTAAAGGAAATTAACAATTTTCAGCTAATTAGATCACTCAATTGGCTGAACATCCTGGACACCTCTTAGAAAAAAAACGGGTTGGCTCAGGCAATGGAAAGGCTAATGCCTCTTCCATTATCACTTATGAGGAGAGGGAAATAGTTGGAAAGGATGCTTTTATTTTAAAAACACAAATGAAAAATACCTCAACTATTGGATGCTCCAGTAAACACACTCTTCTCCCAACCAAGCACCTTTCTAGAATGCAGGGTGTCATTTTGCCCACCTCTACATGTGTCCCAATACCCCTGGCTACAGCAGCAGCTCTCTGGTGCCACCAGAGTCTCCATTTTTTGCCTTCGTCTCATAACTCCTGCTGTACAAATCTCTTAAGAAATAGGTTTTTTTTGGAAAGAGAAAAGAATGGACAAGAAATGGGGTGGCCATTCAGGAAAGTCTGTTCTCCCACTGTAGCACACAAAGAGAAGGCCACTCTTTTGGGACAGCACTAATGTTGGGAAGGGAAAAGCATTAGTCCAAGTCCAGCTCAAAAGAGAAAAATTAAGCAAACAACAGAGGCTGCTTATTGCATTTACTGTTGCAAAGTAGCTTTTTTACTCATTGTAAAAAGCTAGAAAATGATTTAAGGATGTATTTTAAAAGTGCTTGTTTAAAATAAAGCTGAGATCCCTTATCCCATGAGGAGAGTTTGGGGCACTAGTAATCTGCTGCTGGCTTACTGTTATCTCCTCCACCAAGCTCACAAAGAGGAGAGAGAATGGGCATGGCTCTTACAAGGAAAAAACCTGACAGTGGGGCTGCTGAGATGCCTGATAATATCGGGGAAGTGAAAGTGGTAGTGCAGTGAAAATGGATACTGCATGATACATTAGATTTAATCACTTGCATTTCAATTAAGCTTTTCCACAAATAAAGACTGGGAAGTACTCTGCAGGCTCCCTGAGCGGCTGGAGCACCAAGCGCCGCTGGTGGCTGAGCACAAACAGCGTTGCCACAGCTCGCTCGGGCTCACACCCCTGCTGCCTCCCGGGGTCCTCCCTGGTGGGACCCATCTTCCCATCGCCCCGTCCTGCCCCATGCACAGCACTGCACCCTGTGGGATCCCTGTTCCAGAACTGCTGTGCCCACGGTGCAGGGGATGAGCCATTCCATCACGGAAACAGAGCTACTCTGGCATGCAAACAGCACGGCTTTAACAAGCTAGTTTCCAAACACAAAACTTGGTAAGACTCAGGAGTAGAATGGGCTAAAACAAAATCAAAAAGACTTCCCATTTTTAATTTGGTTAGACTTTTTGCACCTTGAAATTTAGTTCTTCCCTTCCCCATCCTCAAAAATCAACAACAGCATTTTCCTGGGAAGATTGCTAAATTTCCTCTTCTGCCTTACTGATGAATTAGAACTACATGAGATGTAGACACTTCTAATGGAAACTCTGATTGCCCTTAACTTGCTGCATTGCCAGTGGCGCTGCCACAGAATGGAAAAATCACTAAGGCTCCTACAGCTTATGCTAGCTGGGCATTTAGTGTGTGTTGGGAAATGTAAGAAAGAGTCACAGGAGGGGTTATGGTCACACCCCAGAAGCTGCCTCATACAAAAACTGAAGGAGAAATAAAACTCTCACACACAAGAATAGTCTAACTCACACTGTGGTGAAATGCAATCCGCTACAAGAGGCTGCCTACAACGCCAACCAGCATATTATGTACCCTGCTGCCAAAATCTGGCAGGTACCACATACAGGCGCCCACAAAAAACCTGTCCAGAAAAGTGACTACAGGGATGACCACCCAATTCTGGCTCAGCAGAGAGGTTATTGCATACTCTCCTGGACACATCAGCCAGATGGGAATGTGATGTGTTACTCAGAAGGACCAGGAGGCACAGCCTAGACTGTGATGAGCAGGTTATGTCTCGCACCAGCAGCAAGTCCTCTGCTTTCATGCTGTACTTCCATGTGTGAAAGAGCCTGGCATGGAGAAACTGCTGGTTAGACCATGGATACAGAGGTAAACTGGCTCACAGAGCTTGCACTTTGCACGGATTTTTTTATGTTCAGTAGAATTTGGGTCCATAGGTGAACCACTAACACTATAGTAGAAGTGATAATTAAAATGAATATGCATCTTATATATATATATATATATATAAATGAATACATTATATATATAAGTGTTGCAACAGTACAGTAACATCTGTAATTGGCGTTGCTTGCTCTTGCTCACTCTTCCCATCTCTCGGCATTGCAGTCACCTTTGTCTTCTGTGTCTGGCCCTGAAAAGCTCCAACTGTGCCCTCTCCCTCCTCGGTTTGCATGGGCTGGGGTGGGGGGAGTGAGGAGGGAGGTAGGGGAGAAGGATGGGAAGCAGGTGGTGTTTAATCGGTCTGGCAGGGAAACAGGCTGTCACCAGGGTCCTTTTGGGGGTGTCATGAAGGTGGCAAGCATGCCCTCTGGCACAGGGTACCTCCTTTCCTCTTTCCAATGGCAGAGGGTAGGGGCAGGGGAAGGAAATTGTGTGTGGTTATGGGTGAGGGGTGTTGCAAATAAAGCTGTCTCCACCAGCTCGGGCTCCAACTGAAGAATTCTGACAAATCTCCTCCCAGTGCAACCATGCTTTTATGAGCATCCAGAGCCCATCACGATGGGATAAACTGCTCCATCTATCCCATCCTGAGCCATACAGCCAGCCAAAGTGGGCTACGTATGGGTTCAAGCTCCAGTGCAGGACCTGCTAGGGACTGGTGAGGCTCGCAAGCCTGTGAGGTCAGAAGACAAAGTCTTACATCCTAATGGACTGAGCTCCCTCTCATTTGACTCCCCTTTATCCCTTGTGGAAGGCAATGGTGTGACTCCAGACAGCAGTGGATTAGATAACCTCGAGGCTGGGCCTCATCTGATGGAGCCAGCCCTCTCAGCAATTGTAAGAGATAAGCCGCTCCAGCTCCTGCTCCCCCCGCCCTGCCGAACATTGATACTTGGCACTTAAAGACCTTTTATTTGCAACGTTTATTTCCCCCCTCTCCTCTAAAAAATTTCTGAAGTTGCAGACTACTGCTTTAAAAGCATTTATATGTCTATGCCACAGTTCCATCCTAAGTCCCAATCGCAGCAGTCTGTCTGCTTAGCAACAGAGATCATGCCACCCTGGTTTGCTGTCTCTACAAAGCCTCTCCACTAACTAGAGAAACAAGTTCAAGGCCACCTCTTTGAGCACTCTGGACCATCACCTGGACAGGGCTTCTTCTGACAGCACATTTCCCATTTCCACCAGAGCCTTGAAAGAGTCCCCCCGCAGAGGGCACACAAAACGAGTCAGAGCCCGCCCACGTACCTTCCCTCTCTGCAGATAAGAAAGCTGAACCTTGTCCCTTCCAGATCTAAAGGGAGAAATCATCTCCAAAACGTTGATTGCCTTTGGCCAGCCCTTCTGGCTGTCCTTCTATCTCTCATCCACCCACACTTACCTATCAGGAAGACTCTCTCTCTGCACACAAAATTCAGCTATACACTAGTGCTGCAGGTGATGGGCTATGTGTAAGTAAAGAAAGTGGTCTTTACTCTGAAGACTCTGAAGACTCCGTCCTGCTTGGACTGAATGGTATTTCTTCACTTTATGTGCTTATAACGTTACAACTTCTACAAACTGCATCTCCTTCTGCTCTCAGGTTCGCTATGTCTCACACAGGTGAAGAACATGGAGTCTCCATGGATCCTTGCAATATCCTGCTGCCACTTCCTCACAACCTCAATATTTGCCCTTACAGAGTTAAGTATGTTTGAAAACAGCGTCCCCTTTGCGCTCCCCACCAATGCTGGCAGGTCTGTCTGCAAGCAGACCTGCGCTGCCACTGCTCTCTCAGGCCAGGGATATCTGCTCTGAGAAAGGGCAGGACCCCAACAAGCTGGCCCAGAAACCAGCACGGGTCACCGCGCTGCTAAACCTCTCCCACAGTTTCCAAAGGATTTTGACAGTTTGCTAATTGACATTATGAGAGCCTCACTCTCATCCATTTTAAAACACATTGAATATATCAAGCAAACAGTGTCCTGCGTGAAGGTGACCTATCCAAAGTCCTATAGGATGGGCAATCCTATCTGTAAGACTTCTGTTAAAGTCAGTCACACAGCCCTGACCCCACACTGTGAGACAGGATCGGCTGGGACCTCCTCTTTTGGCAAGCGTGCCTCACAAAAATAAAAACAACACCCCCCTCCACCCCACATCCATGAACATGATGGCTCTGTGACTCCAAATCCAGTGCTGCATTTAATGTTTAGTTTTAAAAAATTAAATGAAACTTTTTTCCAATTAACACAAAATATATTCACACACTTGACTGTATAGTAACACAACAAAAGACAGCTCTTCAGCTGGCATCTATTAATTAGCTGCAGTGATTGCTGGAGCTGATTTACACCAGACACTGAGAATCCAGCCCAGAATTTAGTTCAGTGTCATGAAGAAAAAGCATGGGGTGGGTGGGAAATGGAGGAAAAAATCTTACAAAGCTAGTAAGCTAACCCACTATTTCACATCTCTCTGTATGACATTTATATAGAACAGCTTAGATAAAGTTTAGAAGATCAAACATTTTCCTCAATTTTCACAGTACAAAATGTTCTATGACCTTCTAATGTGACACATTAAAACAGGATACAAGAAATTTCAGCTGATCAGGTCTCATGAACACCCTTAACCTTCACTAGACAGCGCTGCTCCTCCAAAACTTCTGAGTGAGAAATTTAGCTATGTTGTCTAAAAGAAATGAAGAAAGTCTGGAAAAAACATGTGCAACTTGCATGTTACCCATTACCACAACCATTTATAAAACGGTAAAAGTAATCATAGATTTCTTTTCCTTTTTTTCTTTTCCTTTTTTTTCCTTTCCTTTTTTTTTTCCTTTTTTTTTTCAAACACCAAGTCTTAAAATTGCCTAACAAATTCCTGCTAGGTACAGAATGAAAGAAAAAGCATTTCAGCTTGTAAGGGATAAGACTCTAAGCAAGTGAGGGATAATATGGGTTAAAATTCACCTTGCTTCTCACTCCTCATCCACGATGGGATTTTGGAGAACAACGGACATCTGGAAATCGGTTTTACACAGAAAAATAGAAAACAGGGAAGAACTAGGAAGATGAATAAAGGCTCATCACAGACACAAAAGACCAGAGGAAAAAGAAGCTTGGATTTGGGTATTCTTGTCTGGCAAGGAGGCAGGCAGTAAGGCTAATGAAGCATTTGCGATATGGGACGTATGCCAGCGTAACAAAGAAGATGTGCATCAGCTCTGCAGATGTGCCAAAGCCCCCAGAGCAAAATAATGACATAATCACCATCAGTGTCACAGACCAGACTGTACACAAGGTGACATGGGAGAGAATAAATAAGGGTCTTTAGAGGCCTGTAGTACACACACGGGAAGGAATAGCCATTCCTCACAACTGCCACAAGAGAGTGGCGAGATGTTGGGTATAATGTGTGCAGCTAGCAAAAGAAATCTTGAATTGTGCAAGGCTAACACACTATAAATTGGTGCTTTTCTCAATCTCCAGTTGACGTTTCAATTCCCACTACCCCTTGTTGAATGCAGAATGAAATGGCACTAGGAGCCAGAAGAGTTTGCCAAGTTTTGTTTGTTTTGTTCGTCAGTTTCTTTTCTTTTTCCTTTTTTTTTTTGGGGGGTGGAGGGTGAAGGGGAATGTTTTTTTGTTTTGTTTGAGATGAGGAGGGGGCAATTAAGAGGAGTATGGTAAATAACTGTAGAAGAAACAAAACCAAAAAACCAAAAACCCCAAAACAAAACACAGCACATCATCACTACATGCACACAAGCACACAGGAACAGAAACCCAACACCATTCAGCTGGAACAATCCTAGGATTCCCCCAAAGCAAAGCTAGAAAAAAATGAGGATGGGGTTTGATTTGTTGGGTTGGTTTTTTTTTTGCAGGGAGGGTAGTGGGCATTTTACCTTCTGGTGTACAACTATCCCTGAACTAAACCAGAAAAAAATCCACTAAAATATTTTTCCATGCTAAAAGAAAAGATTACTATTTTATTGATCAGTAATAAAACACCGCTTAGGGTAATTTAGTACTTAACATGTTATTTGCAGTGGGGAGTAATCTGAAAAGCTCTGAGTAGCCCTAAATCATTTCACAACAGCTCTCCCAGCATAAAAGCAAGTGTTTGCCTCCGTACAGCTGTGTGATTTTGTGGTATATATATTTTTTTTTACAGAACTTTTGTCAATTTTTAAAGGGAACATCTATTTGATAAAGTAGAACAATGCTGCTAGTAATCCACAGGCCTAAGTGGGCAAACTGTGAAAGAGCAGGAGGTAGGCTGAAGGTACCAACAGGACTCTCGCAGAAGGAACATTCAAGTACGTAATTGTTTGCAGGATCTGGACCTACAAGAGGAGCTCAGAAGAACAAAGCACTTGGCTTCACCAATGTCCCTTTTCATTGCTTCTAATGAAAGATTCATAAGAATAACTTTAATTTTTTATGATCTTTTTTTGCATTACTGTATTAGCTGCATCTACTTTGTATGCAATTTCTTCTTAAATACAGAAAACCTGTTTCAAAATGCCAGACATAATAACTTAATCAGTACAATAATTCATCTTGATTGTTGTGTGGTCCTTCTTAACAGTCAGGAAGTGAGATGGAGAAAATGTTTTATATGATTATTTCTTCCCGTTGCAAAGTGATGCATTTGTGAAGAATGCAGGTGAAGGTCCATAGTGGAGTTGTTTGTTTTGTTGGTTTTTTTTTTTTTTTTTTTTTTTGAGAGAGAGAAAAAAAATTATTAAAACCTCCCTAATTTGCTAGTTAAACTGTTCAGTGGAAGAATGATTGTATTTGTCCTTTTTGGCTTCGCCCAATTAATTGGAGCAGTAACATAGCGGTTGTTAATAAACAGCTCTAATTTGACGGTACTTCTTGCCTATCTACTAACCCCACCATATCTTTGTTTAGCATATCATCAGGGAAAACAAGGAAGCATGTATATAATTTTGTTCTGTTGTATATGAAGTTTAATAATTATGCCACAGTGGATTCTAAATTAATCACAGAAGGCACAACAATATTAATAATCTGTTTAGCAAACTCCAGTGTCTTTGCACTTTGATGTTAGGAGCAGAGGCAGTACGAACTGTGGCAGTTTTTTAAATTGGGGGAGTGTTTGTTTCTTTTTCAGCTTATATCAATGTTTTCTTTTATGCTTTTTCTACTGTGCACCTTGTTTCCCTCTAAGAAAAAAAACCAACAAACCACAAACCAAAACCACAGAACAATTCAACAAACAAGCCTGTGCTTATTTGGGTGTGTTTGGATCAAAGCTGACAGATCGAATTTTTCATTTATTTAACCAAGTTTCATTGCAGCCATTCTTCATAATTACAGCAGTGTTTTAATTTTTTTCCTTTCCTTGAATAGGAGAGAAGGGGTTCTGAGAAGTTTTTAATTAGCTAAATAGGTCTGTGTAATCTAGATGAAATAAACACGCCCGTTTGAAAGGGTTGTTAGAACTTTTCTAGCCATTTAATCCATAGATGGCTGAACACAATGATACCTTCCACAGAAAGCTACAGCCACCACCAGCAGCTGTTAGAAGAGAGCTTGCTCCCTGCTCCTATTGATAACCCTTTGTGGAATGAAGAAAAAGAGCTGAGGGAAGGAGAACTGAATGTCAGACAATAGACATCGCTACACACACTGTCTCTGAACTTTCCTCATCTCTGAAGGACAATTAATTATGAAGGCCTTTGGGGTAGGTCGAAGCAAGGGAAAACCTACTGCTGGCCCAGCACTCCAGCCGCTATCTCTGTGTTTGTTAAATGGTTGTGCCTGTTGGGGAACCAGAGTAGCAGCCACCAAAATAGCCAATAGATCATTTAGGAAAAAAGAGCAAAAGATTTTTTTATGTGTGTCTGTCCTTGTATAATTCTATTCTCACTGTGAAATCATCCATACACAAAACACAAGGACAATTTTTTTTTTTTTAGAAGAACCACAGGGTAGGTTACAGTCAGAAACGGCCTCTCAGTGGTGTGTTAAAAAGGATGGTCTTTTCACCAAATCATTTCACAGAGGCAAAACAGACAAACACAAAGAGTTGAGACTTTTTCTCCTACATTAAATAGAGTAACTGATAAGGTCAGACATATGATACCTAAAGACATGAATCTGTGAACTCTTGAAGTCAAAGGACTTCTCTGTGCAAAGGAACAATCTTTCAAAGGAAATAGATCATAGAACTCCACTGAATCCCCTTTAAACTTTATGAAGCAGGAGGAGAAAAAGCTCTAAGTAGGGAAGCTTGACAGAAGAGCCTTGAACTATTTTCTGAAGGAAAGATGAGACCCTCCCTAGGCTGCCACAAAACATCTTTTTTTTTCTAAAGGCTCTTCTGAACTTTGATATGTGCCAAGACACCGCTATTGAAAGCTGTATAATTATGTGCTATAGCCACTGTAGAAAATGCTTTGTTCACCACAACAAAGAACAATAAGCAAAGTAAAGTGACATTACACTGTATCTTTTTCTTTAAGAATGTTGAGAAAGGTCACGGTACGTTATAACTAATAAAGCTGTTGAGTAAGGAAGTTTAAAGTTGGGCTTGCTGTGCTTAAATGCAACCCAATGACAAAAAGGCAGAGGGAACTAAAATTGTAATGACATTAAAAAATAGATCATATATCAACGTGCCAACTTCATTATACAAACACCTTGATTCCAAAGGACACAAACAGCAGACCCCGGTGTAGTGCTGCAATTGTATTCCTCTCGCGACTCTCTCCCTAATAGCTTCCAACTACGGTCTGCAGTTCAACTAACTGCAAAAACTGATTAATAAGCATTAATTGATACATGCAATGCACAGACCTTCTATTGCAAGCCATGGATTTTGTTACTTGATTAAAAACCAGGTTCATGTCCTGTGCAGTTTCAAGGAAAGCTCTGCTGTTTCACAAGAGAGGCTCTTCAAAATTAGAGGGAGAAAAAAAAAAGAAAAAGAAAAGGAAAAAGGCCAGAGGGCATCAATTAAGTTTCCTGAAACCAAGATATTTAAGAGAAAAAGAAATACCATCTGGCCACCTATGTTTCAGTTTTTCTTCAGAGGACTCAGGACAGTTACATTTGTTAGTCTCAAATTGCCAGAGCAGCTTTATTCCCCTTGCTGCAGACCAGCAGTCAGCAGCCTTCCAACTCTGTCTTTAAGAATGCCGAGAACGATGTGGAAACACTACAACAATAAAGCCCTTGAAGGAGGAAGTATACAGCTGAGGGAGAAATGTGAGGAGGGGAATACTGAAACAAACAACTGTCCCATTGGGCTGTGCTCACTGCTGGTACCACCAGAAGTGCAGAGACTGCCGCAGCAGGGCAGTTTGCATGGAAAGAGCAACCTTTGGGATGCAAGTTAGCAAGTTACAGACTTGATTTTCACTTCTCTTGAGGCCACTTTGCACTGCTCCAGAGTATTAGGGTAGTTGTAAACTGTACTTTACAGTGCCTATGTGCTGCAAAACCACTCAAAAGTGGCCTTAGTTAAAATGAGAATCAGGTTCGAGGACTTTAATTCTCTTTTTGATGAACACCAATTCAGTTCAAGATGAGTCCTGCAGATGAAACTGGGGAAGAATACAGGTTCCTAAAATAAGCATATGAGTGGCCAGCATTTTTTATAATTTAGGATGTCTTAATTTTTGGATGCAGTGCTGGGCACACTTCATTTCAGGGAATGGACTGCTGAGGACCTCCTGACAAAGTGACTCTTATTGAGCATCCCAAAATGAAATTGACCTAAAATCATGATCACTTCTGAAAATGTTGGCAGCCTGCATTCCTCTCAAGGGCTTGTAGGCCGCTTACGTGACTGGGTTATTACTTAGATTTTATAGGTGGTGTAATTTGACTTGTTTTACATCATCCCATTGATTTTTATGGGACTAACTCAGAGTGCCTTAAGTTAAACATTCTGCTAAGACCTGAGTACAACTGGTCTTAATTAGGTTTTTCCCACTAGTATGGTTTTCCCATGCCAAAAGAAAGGCAAACTCCTTAAAAATGGTTTTCTCCCCCTTGGAAATGATGTGTGCCGTAACTAGCGCTGTGAAACGAGGCTATCCTTGCATCGAGCCCCGCTGTACCAAAACTGCAGACAGTGTGTTTGTGCAAATAATGCAGCTTGGCAGGCGCCTCACTATTGTGATCCATCTCAATAACTACATCTGCAAAATCGGGCAAGTTCCCGTGGAGCAGCGGGCGGGCCGAGCTCGGGAAGATGGTGTGTGCAGGACTCGCTTTGGTTTGCCCACCCCACGGAGGAGTGGAGCAAGGAGGAGGAGTAGGCAGGGGGGCACAGAGTGGAACTGCCACCACAGAGAGACCCCGGTGCTTCAGAACTAAGGCTGAGTTGTTAAATGCCCACCAGGAAAATGAACAGGCACTGTTCAGAGAAGCGTTAATACGTGGAGAATGATGGTAACTGCTAAAATATGCCAGGGAACAAGGATGATTGAGAAAGAGTGGGAGACAAAGCAAGGCTAAAATTCAGGTATTGTCCTGAGGCCAGTTTCTTTTGGTTGTTTTAAGTACATAAATCAGAAAAGCAAGCCTCTTGTTTATGTTTTTTAACTCACATTAAACGAAACTTTATTTCAACTCATGTTTTTTAACCATATTTTTATTTTAACTCAAAGCATGGTATCCCCCCTGGTTTTCAATCATCCTGCCAGAGCCACAACTGTGAGCTCGGATGACCTGTGTTGGGGCAGATTCTGGAAGAGAGTTACAAAATTATTTAGGTTTTATTTTCCTTTCTTTTTCTTTTAATGCATAGCAACAATATCTGACTTTAATTATTGCAGCTGGCATTCAAAAGCCTATGGCAACACCGCAGATGAGACAGATATCAAGTGGCACAGCAAGCTGTCCTCTCTTTCTGACCAACTCGAGCTGGGACACCCACATTTGTGGCTTTCATTCACCAGGACAACTGACCTTCTTCCTCCCTGAAAGAATGGCCCCAGAATAGAGAAGCATCTTCACCTTCCACAAAAAATATCCCAAACTGGTTTTTTTCTTTTTTTTTCACTTTCAAAACTCAGTCCCTAATTTCTCTCTTCAGCTCAGCGCATGTTTCTCCAGCTAACCCTACTGCAAGAGAGAAAAATGTGGAACTGGCTACACGCATGTACACACAAAACACAGGCAAAGTTGCACTGCACTTTGGGAGGAGGCCTTGGATCTGTCTCTGGCTCACAGCCACAAGGGTACAATGGCAAAGCTAAAAACGATAGGACATGTGGTTTGTTAAACATCTTACTTGACTTTGCTACAAGCTGTCAGTGGCAATGCCCAGGGAAAGGAACACAGTATCACAAATTCTTGAACAAATCAATGGCACAGCCTGATATGGACCAAACACACATTCTAACTCGAGAATTTTTTCATGATAGTCAGTTTAGGCCTATATGCACAAAGTATATGCATGAATGTGACCCAAGAACAGATAAACGGGAGGGTTTAGGAATGATATGTAGGTGATTTAAGAGAACTAGCATATCAGACTAATCGGAAGATCAGCAAAGCATCACTAAAGTATGAGAGGAAGGAACTTTGATGATGCTAAATACAGCAAATGCTCAGTTTGCTAAATCCTTTTGGATCCAGTTTCAACATTACAGTACTTGTCATTTTTGCTTTCCAGCTTGTGGGGGAGGGGATGGGCATTTATCAGGAAAAGTTACATTGTCTACATTAAACCCTGCACTACACAGCTTAATGTTCTCATAACTGTTGGATCCTCAGCAAAACCAAGACCTGAACTCTAGGAAATTCTCATTGCACTACATAACACAAGGAAGACTAAATGAATGAATTTGTAATCACCATTTATAATATCTCTTTCCCTCCACAATGGAGGAAAACAAACCAAGGGGCTCCTTTCCAACCAACTGCAGGACCCTTGGCTGAGAAGACTGCAATCACTAGCAGTACTGAACATATGAGATTTATGTTTTATTATATACCTGAAAACACATATACACTCCCCACAGTTCTTCACTGGAGTAATCCATTTACATTAACGCTGGCACTAACACTTTGAAAATGAGTAATAAGTGTCTGAAATCATCAAAAGTATGAGAACTTTCGAGTTCAAGGAACATTTCAACCTATGTTCTACGAACAGAAAAAAGTCAGTAAGAAAACAACTTGAGGG